>NW_008344644.1:3129760-3148333 GCF_000622305.1 Nannospalax galili
TTTCCATCTGGACCATATACAAGGATTCAATTTAATATAATTTCTAAATAATTACTTATAAGATAGGCACATCTATAATGCAGTCCCTTCAAAGGAGTGTTCATTATATTAATTTAATGTGAACATTTCCAGAATAATGTCAAATTCTGCCCAATGTACCTCTCTGAAGTAACCCATTTTCGGTGATGTACTATGGCTCTCCATCTTTATCCAGAAGAGGGCACATAAGGTGTCTTATAAAGAAGCATTCAAAATGATTATGTCCAGATGGAAATATGTAGCAAGGTGTTTCAAAAGTTATCATGGAACTTTTGAAAATTATTGAAGAAATAATTTTAGGTCTCTTTTAATGAAACTTTCAGAAATACAGTAAAATGTTTACTTTTTGTAACCCCCTTCCTGGAGGAACCTATCCACACTGAGTTCTATTTATTCCATTATTATGTAGAAGTATTAATATATGGTGCTGGGGATAGGTTACACTTCACACTTGCCAGGCAAATCCTGTACCAGTGAGCCACACGCTGCCATATTTATTCATCATTTAATCTATACATTTTCATTTAAGGATTAGTTTCCAAGTCTTTGTTGTAAGACTTCTCTGTTTCCACTATCTTAGATCTTGATCTTTGTTTTAATCATTAAGCAAGTTCTGAAGAACTTAGTTTATCTCATTGAATAGCACAAATTGCTTTTGTAAGGTAACTGGCCCCTAACTAGCAAATTAAGCCTAATTGAAAAGAAATATGTAGAACTTTATTGTGATCATCTCATGTTTTAGGTTCTACCAACTCACTGGTCTTTTAATCTCATTTCTCTTAAGGAGAAACATGTTTTCAAAATGTAAAATGACATGTATCAAATGAATTACTTATCTCACTTTCTCCTTGGTTATAATGTAAAATGCTCTCTTAATTGCAACTTAATTGATGAAAAAAATGTGTTATTTAAAAATTTAATATGACCTTTGGCTAAATACATACATAAGGTGTATTTTAGTTGCTTATCCAAAAATCACTTAAAATTGATCATATTAGAAAAATAAAAATTTAAAGAATGAATCCTCTTATATTTGAGGTATGAATTGAAAGAAACATTTAAAAACTACTTGACATACCTTTGTATCAATGTCAGTAATAAGATTCCTCATAATTTATCATTGGCAATAACAAGTAAGGTAGCAAACACTGAATGAAGGTATTACAGTTTATCCTTACCTGTGGAAAGTAACAGTACTTTTCAAAAATAGGGTCATAATTAATTTATTAATGCTCAAGATGCTTTGATCATCTTGTGATTTTTCCATGAACATTTCACAGTAAAAATGAACTATTAGAAAAGATAAAGTAATATTGATCTTTCACAAGAAAGATGGATTTGTTTTTCAAGAAATTAAGTAATGAAAAGGGAAAGTCTTTACTCTGTGAAGTTTGATAAGGATAGGGTTTGATGGGTGTTATCCTTCTAGGTAGAACAGAGCAAAATTGAATATGTCATCAACTTCCTCAGCTGCCTACAAGGTGCCACTTAAGTTCCATTTACCCACAATTTCCTGTAATACTGTGCGCTTTATGTTACTAATATGAATTATCCAAATTAAGTAAAACATTTTGCAAAACATTATATTTTCAAATGAACATTTTTTACTTGTTAATTCTCTCTGTATTTAGATTATCTTTGACTTTTGATAAATAATCATACACTAATGATCATATATGTACTGCAATATGACATTGCATTGACTTAGTGCAGTTTTACTTTAATCCTATGTTTAATTATGACTTTATGTATTCTAGTAAATATATCTATGTAAGTGTTCATTATAAGCATTTTAATTTTTAAATATTTTATTTATTTTTATTTTGTGTGTATGGGTATATTACCTGCATGTATGTAAGTGAACCCATGTTCTACAATGCCTGCAAAGGACAAAACAGAACGTCAGATTCCCTAGAACTGGAGTTACGGACTGTTGTTAGCTGCCATGTGGGTGCTGAGAATGGAACCCATGTCCTCTGCAAGAGCAGCCAGTGCTCTTAACTACTGAGCCATCTCTCTGATCCCCATTATAAATACTTTAAATTGCTATCTCATTAAGAAGCTTTCTGATCAACACCTTGTTGAAAATTTCTACCCTTTCAAAAAATAACAGACATTAAAAGTTTTATGATCATTCAAGTTTGAGCTTATAAGAAAATAACAGTTTTAAATATTGCTTTGGTTTGAAAAAAACCCACTATTTTCATTTCTTTTTTCATTTTCCAGGAAACAAGAGTTGGCTAGTAGTCAGCCTCCAAAGCCACCGGGAAAGCCACCTGACCCAGGGCGGCCCACTCAGCCCGGTCTCAGTAAAAGCAGAACTACAGACACATTTAGGCTGGAGCAGAAATTGCCTGGAAGGAGTCCTTCCACTATTAGCCTGAAAGAATCAAAGTCCAGAACTGATTTTAGGGAAGAGCACAAGCCTAGTATGATGCCTGGTTTCCTCTCAGATGTTAACCCTTTAAGTGCTGTCTCCTCTGTTGTAAATAAATTCAATCCTTTTGATTTAATATCAGACTCTGAGGCATCCCAGGAGGAAGCTATCAAGAAACAAAAAGTTTCTCAGAAGGAACAAGGAAAATCCGAAGGAATCACAAAACCTCCCTCACAGCAGCAATCACCCAAACCAGTTCCTAAACAGCAAGGACCGGCAAAGGACCCAGTACAGCAGGATGGCTCTCCTAAGTCAGTATCTTCCCAGCAACCAGAAAAAATGAAATCACAATCCCCAGGCACAGGAAAGCCTCTTCAGGGGTCTGCCCAGCCTCCACTGAAGGACCAGGCAAAATTACCACTTCAACGAGATGCAACCAGGCCTCAAACTAAACCATCAGACTCAGTAAAACCTTCCCAGCAGATCCCATCCAAAACACCTGTTAATCAAGCAAGTCCTGGAAAATCTGCAGTCCAGCAGACTGGACCTGGAAAGGCCACAGTCCAGCAGCCAGGGCCAGTGAAGTCCACAGCTCAACCAACAGGGCCAGTGAAGACCCCAGCCCAACCACCATTGACAGCAAAGTCTCAAGCTCAACAGGCTGGATCAGAGAAGCCTTTGTCTCAGCAGCCAGGGCCAAAGTCTTTAGCTCAGCCACCTGCGCTTGGAAAAACTCCACTTCAGCAGCCAGGGCCAACAAAGTCCCCAGTCCAACAGCCAGGGACAGCAAAACCTGCAGCTAAACAGCCTGGACCACAGACTCTCGCTAAGACAACTGGGCCTACAAAAACTCCAGCTCAGCAACCTGGTCCTGGAAAGACACCAGCTCAACAGCCTGCCCCAACAAAGCCCCAGCCTCAACAACCTGCGCCAGCAAAGCCCCAACCTCAACAACCTGCCACAGCAAAGCCCCAGCCTCAACAGCCTGTCCCAGCAAAGCCCCAGCCTCAACAGCCTCCCCCAGCAAAGCCCCAACCTCAGCAGCCTGCCCCAGCAAAGCCCCCAGCTCAACAGCCTACAAAACCAGTAAGCCAAATGGTAACTGGAAAACCTATACAATTACCACCAGCTTTATCGACAGTACAGACTCCAGTAAAAGGTCTCTCTAAAACCATCTGTCCTCTTTGCAACGCCACTGAACTTCTGTTGCATGTTCCAGAAAAGGCCAATTTTAACACATGCACTGAGTGTCAAACTACCGTCTGTAGCCTCTGCGGTTTCAATCCCAACCCTCATTTAAGGGAGGTGAGTGCATTTATTTACCTGACCACTCTCTGTAAGCAAATCATCACCTCTACACAGGACACTTACTTGATAGGAAGGTGCTGTCTTTCTTCTCCTTCCCTCTTTCTCTCTTTCCCGCCCTCCCCCTCCCTCCACCCCCTTGTCCTTTTTCCCTTTTTCTGTCAATTGTAAATTTATTTTAAAAGACATGTTCTCTGATGATAAGCCCCAAACATTGCCACAGTTTCTGAAGATTCAGCATATACAACAGATATGAATTGAAGGAAAGATACTGAACTCATTTTATTCTGTGTTTCAGACATTATTATTTTACATAAACTAGTATTGCTTTAATTTTTGAATTGATGCTCCCACTTACCAAATTTTAGCATTGCGGTTGTATTTTCTGTTTCATTGCTTGTTGGACTTTGGCTTTTTCAGTCAGGATTGCCATGCAGCCCAAGCTGTCTTGGAACTCATGTAGCTCAGGTTGGTTTTAACTTACTAGTCTCCTTTCACAGCCTCCCAAGTTTTGGGATTACAGGCATGCCCCATCACCCCCACATCAAATTTTGGTACTCTTAACTGTGATCATGTTTGTATTAAAAATAGATAATTGTTTTCAAATTCTAAATATAATTGTAATGCTGACTTAAGTCCAGTTTTCAATTTGTACATGCCCCATCTCTGCTGGTCATTCTGATATACCCCCATGAGGGCACGTCTCCGTCAGTAGTTGAGAGTCATTGATAGCATCATAGATCAGTCCACAAAATGAAGCCATTGAAGTGAATCCAGCCAATGCTGTGTACCTTCTCAGTTTATATCTCTTACCTAGGTAACCTGCTTAATCATCAACTCATAAAAGGCCAGTAGTGACATAGATGAATACAGCTGTTTATTCTTATCAAAGATAAAATAATTCACAACTAGTCAGTTAATATTAGCCTAGTGCTTAAAGATCTCAAATAAGCTAATATTTTAATGGGTTGAAATTTGGGGACATTCTCCAGAAAAGGCACTAAAAACTACAGTGCAGCAGAAAAACTAAGACACTCTCTGGAGTTAAGAGGTGATAACATGAAGATGGGATAATGCTGTATGTCTAGTGATGTAAAGAGACTTGTGGTCCAAAAGAGTCTAGGAAAAGTTTCATGGTCTTCCTTTTTTAATTAAGTCTGATAACTCCTACTGTATAGAAAGCACATTCAGTCCATCTGGAGTACATCTCTGAGTGGGCTGTCTATGCACTGTGACTGTGAACAGTCCTGGAAGAAACTGACAACAGGCAATGAAAGATTATATGATTAGAACATCTCTAGGAGATAGAGTTGTATGCTGTTTTTATAAATTAAGTCTGTGTTATGATAATAACAATATTGATAATTTTATGTTAATTTGGTTACTAATTATAATGTATGAGAAACACATATTTTTAAATATGTCAGTGTCTCCTTGTGTTTTAAAGTATCTTTTAGTTTTTTAACCAAAAACTCCTATTGGATACTTTAACTGTTTAAATAAGCCGTTGTTTATGTATAAAACTATAATTAATTAAATATAATATATTCAAATGATGGAGGAAATCAGAGTATAAGTAGTTGTGTGTGTGTGTGTGTGTGTGTGTGCGTGTGTGTGTGTGTGTGTGTGTGTGTGTGTGTGTAGCTTTGAAATTTTTGGTAAGTTATATTTCTGCCCATAGTGGAGCATTTTGATAATCAAGATAATGGCTTTAAATGATAGATGATATTTTCCTCACAAGTTTACATTCATTATGCTTCAGTGGAAATGCATGAGGCAGAAATATGCAGATGGAAATTCAAGCCACATATGTTGCTTATGTGCCCAGTATTTGGATGACAAATAGTATTTGAATACCTAGTATGTGGAAGATACTCTGCTACATGCTTATGGGATAGAAATATTACTAAAACATGAATACAGATATTAACATGTTTAAAATATACTTGATTATCATATTTGTAAACAAATGTGATATAGGTTCAGATGATAAGAACTGTGCCAGATAGAAACATAGACAAATTTCTCAGTAGGAAGCACCCATTCTAGTGGGTAAGATTAAGGAAAGCTTCTTGCAAATGGTAGCATTTGTACTGAAGGTATCAGGATCTGTACTAGTTCAACAAATGGAGGACATTAAAGAGTGTGTTGAAGGCATTATGAATAAATCTTAGGGTGGCAAGAGAGCTTAGTGAAAAAAAAGCATTAAAAGTCATTGCTGTGTAAACATGATCTGAGTTGGATCCCGAGATCACTAGGGAAAGGAGAAAACTGACACAGAAAGTTGTCCACTACCTATACATGTGAACGGTGTCACATGTGCACCTGCACACACACATACACACACAGAGACATATAGACACACAAAATTATAATAAAAAATAGTTTAGGTCAGCTGGAGTGATGAGGAGAAAATGGACACTGATATTAGAGACAGGGTGGAGTTCAATTTTTTTCCTTTCTTTCATAGAAGGTGGTAACGAATATTCAACTTCATGAAACATGTTTGATTAACATAATCATATGTTGATCATTGACTTTCAAAACATTGTGAAGCAGCACTGAATACTGTGATTGAATCAAATATTTGATTTAATAGTTATGGAGTCTTCCCTAAGTTATATTTCAGAAAGAGTGTGTGTGTGTGTGTGTGTGTGTGTGTGTGTGTTTTAGGTTTGTATAGGTCTTTACATCTCACATAATTGTTTATTTTATCAACACTAAGCTTCCAAATAGTTCAAAAGGCATATATATTGTTTTCCTTACTACATTAATAAAGAAATTGGTGTTCAGATTGTTAATAAGTTTAGTTTTAGGTCAAGTTAGTTAATTACCAAGCAGAATCTAAACTAAATCTCCTTCTGAATGTGCTGTAGTCAGAGAAAGAAACCATCACTGTCAAATGCCTGAGGGCTATCTTTATGAAATCCCTGGTATTTTGGGAAGGTGATGGGCGATGACAGTATAGACACATGTGGATGGGCATGGAAGGAGTAGAGAGCACCAAGGCAAAGGGAGGACCTTACTAAGCTGGAAAGAAGGTATTCTTCGTGTTTACTACATGAGCATGGACAAGTCATGCATACTTTGTTATTGTGGTACCATTTGATATATACAAATAGTGACATGCTATATGCTAAAGCATTTCAAATTGTTTGAGGGAGTAACTGAAAATATGTATGGGGAAATATTTTAAATATAAAAATTGTTTTGAGTTTGAATGATATTGCAAAGGAATTGATTTTAATACTTTAAAGAAATTGTACTTCAATTGGAGCTTCAATGTGTATTTGCTTACTGTTTTCTACATGGAGACAGTATTATATATTGTTGGCTTCTGAGGTAGCAACATGAAGCCATCCGATCAGAAGTATTCATGAGAACACTTCATTTCAATGTTCATTTTTATTTTTGCTAGAAGAAAACATGAATTCTAATTCTTAACCCCAGAAAGTTATCATCCCAAGCCTTTTTCATCACATTGCCAATTCTTCAAATTCTTACATCATCTAGAGGTCAGAACTATTCTGGAAGTTAGAGTGGGAAGAGGCTGCAAGTTTCTGTTGTAGGAGATGAAGTTGCTGAAATTTGAAGCATGGCCACCATTTCTGAATTGTCATACATGTCCATGAAAACATAAATCTGTCTTCTAAATTGCCCTCAAATATTCACAGTCAACAGTTTTTCCATAGAAGGATAGATGATGTAATTTTGTAATTACAAAATATTTCATAATTTACTTGTGTACTTTGATGTTTCCTTTAAATAAACATTATTGTTGCTTTTCTAGTCTATAGGTAAAGTAGAAATACTGATCAGTAATACTGAAAGTTCTTGAAGAATTTTTCTGATAATTTTTTGTTACCAACACATCAGAATTAGAGTTGTATTTGCTCATGACTATAAGGGACTGTCGATATGGGAGGAAGCACTGGGAAAATATCTACATTCAGCCATAATCTTAGGGACATCTTTATCTCTGAATTCTAAATTTTCTAGACTTTCCCCTATCCTGCACAGATAAACACCTTACACAACTTAGCCATCTATGTGGAGTGGATGGCTTTTAAATTAACTCTGTCTCTGGAGGCTGTTGAGATGGGAGCTGTTCCAAGTACATTTTAGGGATCCCCTGGCTCCAGGCCTAGACTTGGCATGGAGAGGAAGTCAGAGCTGTAGTTCTTCTTGCTGGTCCATTAATGGAATTAATCTCTACGATACAGCCTTTCTCTTTGGGTTTGCTTTATGACCCAAACTGAACATTTTCTTTCAGTTACTGAAAAGGCATTTTTGTTGCTTTTGTGAATTTACTTATTGCTTTCAGTGAATAGTCTTAGGCAAGACACATTTGTGGACACATTTAAAAGCTTGTCCTTAATGCTGACCATTCTCTCAACTCTTCTGAAACTGTACAACATAAGAAAATGATTTGTCATTTCTAGAATGATAGTGAACCAAATGTTAGTGATAATTTATTTCATTTCATTTTCAGACACAATACATGAATTTGGGGCAGAACTAGATAGTCTGTTAAACAAAAGCATGACAACTTTTCAGGAGAAAAACAGTAATAAAAACCAACCTAAACTTTCATGTGTATATTTGCTTGTAAACTTTACAAAAATGATAAAAAACAGAATGTGTTTCAAGTTAGTTTTTTGATGGATAGTTCTGTGGCTGCTTCTAATTCAAGTAAAAGTGTGTGTGCTTGTGTGTGTGTGTGTGTGTGTGTGTGTTGAACATTGATTTGTTAAGAAGACCTGGTACTGTAATTCCAGCAGAGGCAGGCAGATCTTTGTGTATTCAAGGCCAACCTCATCTATATAGGGAGTTTCAGGACAGCCAGGGCTACATAATTGAGTCCCTGTCTTAAAAAACAAACAAACAAACGAACAAACAAAAAACTTTGAAAGAGCGTGGCAGGAACCTGTGGCTAAAACACTCTAGGAAGACATTCCTCTTGGTGGAAGTGGAGTAGCTGAAAGAGCCTTTAGAAAAGAAGATTTTTTTTCTCTTACTTGCAGTTTTTAGTATAGAGATTTTGTTTTCCTGGTCTTCTCAAATTTCAAACAAAACTTCAGCTCCTCTTAAAAAGGAAAACTGAGCACACAAATGTTCATCTCTTCCCTTAAGTTCTCACTTTTTAAAAAGATTAAAGGTGTACTAACTCCAGAAAAATGTGAATGAGCACCAGCAATAGATGTTGGTAGGATAAAGAGTTCTAGGAGTCAGAAGGAAAATTGAAAGCAGTTCCTGAAGAGCTATGGAAACACTGTAAAAATGGCCATCTCTGAGGTTGCCTTGGAGTCAGCAAATATAAAAATGTGGGTTCATAAGATAACATAAGTAACATAATCTATACTCTTCATGAGAGAGATTTAAAAGGGTATGTCATTAATGATTACCACACTCAAATTCAGTGGGCTGATTGAAAGTAAAAATGGACATGGCTAATGACCAGGAAAATATCAACCCAGAATTTCTCCAGATTATGTTTTAATGAACTAAAAAGAACATGCACAGAGTTCTTCAACTACTTGTTTAGAATCCACACTAAGTTTCATAGATGTTCTAGATTCTGGGTATATAGACATGAACTAAACAGGCTGCGTTTCTACCTTATGGTTGAGTATTCTAGTCAGGATCACAAATAACTGAAACATATGGGTCAACAGATGGTAAAAGTGTGATGGAGAAAAATGAAATCCAGGAGGAGTATGGTATGTAAGGAGAGAACTGGGGATGGGTGATGTGTCATCATCCTCTTATTCGGACCTTGGTGTCTTAAGCTTAGAGGATGATTTGGACTCTAGAAATTTAAATCGGGTTGGCAAGATGGCTCAGTGAGCAAAGGCACTTGCCATCAAGTCTGGCAACCTGAGTTGAATCCCTGGAACCCACATCAAAAAGGGAAAGAACTGACTTCTGAAAGTTGTCCTATGCTGTCTACACTCAAACCATTACATGCATGCAGCACCCCCATACACAAAATAAATAAATACATATTAAACATTTTTAAAAGTTTAATTATTACTGAAATTCTAATCTTTTTATTTATTTTTATTCTATGCTTATGAGTGTTTGGCCTGTAGAGACCAGATAAAGGTAGATCCTCCAGACCTGGAGTTAGAGATGGTTGTTAGCTGCCATGTGGGTCATGAGAACTGAACTCAGGCCCTTTGCAAGAGCAGCCAGGGCTCTTAATGGCTCAGCCATCTCTCTATCCCCCTTGTAATTGAAATTATAATGTGAGTGGAGTTGAGGGTCAAAGGTTGAGAGAGTGATAAGCCAGAGAAGGGTAGGGGTGCAACCAGGTGATAAGCCAGGGAAGGGTAGGGGTGCACCCAGGTGATAAGCCAGGGAAAGGTAGGGGTGCACCCAGGTGATAAGCCAGGGAAAGGTAGGGGTGTACCCAGGGATGTGCGTCATTTGGAAATCACCTTTCCACTCCCAGCCATGGAGCTTATTTCTAAAAATAAGTTACAACATAAAGATGTCCTTTGATATAAATCAGCTTATACAACAAGATGAGAATATATAACACTTTATAGATCAAACATAAATTCCAAACACTCCAAGCTATGGGAACAATCACACAAAAAATGGAAAAGCAAAAGTGAATACCATTGACTCCGGAGGGTCAGCCTCAGTGGCAGAGGAGGCTTTTACATTTATTTTACTTTGTTTTGTTTTATTTTTGTTGTTGTTTAATATTTTTTATTGAGCTTTTGTACATTTCATGCTCCTGAATCAAATTAATACCCCCTCCCCCATCCAGCCCTCTCCCCTGCCCCATTGTACTTGGATGTCCTTCAGTTCAGGTTCATCCACTGGATTCTAGTCAGCCTATCTAGAGATCTTAAGGAATGTCTACTCTCCCTCACCCAGCAGTAATCAGTGTCCAACAGTTTGCAGGCTTGGACTGCCCACTGCCCATTTCCCTTGCACCGTTCTGGGCCCTTGTCTGATTGAATTGGCATGGCTCTTGTGCTCAATGCCAGCCACCAATGCCATAAGCTCACGTGAGTAAGCTTCCAGGGGCCTGAAAGCCTCTGTTTCCCTGTGTTCCTGAACCAACCCTGGTCCTTTCAAACCTTCTGCCCCCTCTTCCACAATGGTCCCTGAGCCATGGGTGAAGGAAGTTTAATATAGGAGTCCTATCCAAGGACACACACGCTGTAGTGTCTTATTCTCTAAAACTTAGCCAGTTGCAGCCTTCTGGTTTTTGAGACAGGGTCTCCTTGTAGCCTAAGCTGGCCTGGAACTGGATATGTAAGCCACGCTGGCCTGGATCTCACAGAGATCTGCCTGTCTCTGTCTCCGCCTCCTGAGTATTAGAATTAAAGTCATGTGCCAACACACCTAGTCTGGCTTTTATTTTTAATTGTACAAATTGTGTGTGTGTGCTTTTTTAATTTTTAGATTCATGTTCAAATTAAAATTAACATTAGAGTAAGTTAAAACCTCTCTGTTATCAAATTATTGGTTAAACAAATACAAGATGTGAAAGGTCTGATAAATTATTTGAATTCTTATTTTTTTGTATCTTTAACCCCAGTATTTGTTAGACAGCTTTCCATTACTATAATAAATACCTAATAATTTATAAAGAGAGAAGTTGTATTTTGGGTCACAGTTTTTAGTTTCAGTCTGTGATCAGTTGGCCCATTGCTGCTGAACATGTAGCGAGGAGTCAGTTTTCCACATTCTCTTTCAAGGACACTCCCCTAGCGATTAGAAGACCTCCGGGCTGCCCTCGTAAAGTTTTCACCACCTCTAGGTAGTGCCCATTTTAGGGCCAGACTTTTAGCACATAGGCCTCTGGGGATCATTGAAAACACCAATTATAGTAGGAATCTAAGTTTTGAAATTAGAAGAATATTTGGTTCTAATACATAATGAGATTTTGAAATACCTTATGCTTATGATAGTGTTTGGCCAGTTTTTTTTATTCATTCACTTTTTTTTTGCAAAGCTCTGTGCTCTGTTATGTTTATGAAATCTAAAGAGAAAGTATCATAATTCTAAGCATAAGATTTTGGAAGGCAAAGGTGCAATGACCTAATAAGTCCTGTGGTGACTCTTACTATTAAAGTAAAATATCTTGGGGCTAGAGAGGAAGTGGCTTTAGCAGTTAAAAGCACTGGTTGCTCTTGCAGAGCACTCAGGTTTGAGTCCCAGCACCTACATGGTGGCTAACAGCCATCCATAACTCCAGTTCTAAGGCATCTGACACCCTCTTCTGACCTCTACAGGCATTGCACAACATGAGTGTACATGTAGGCAGTACATTCATACATATAAAATAAAAATGATAAAAATATTCTTAAAAGATTTAAAAATAGCCAGGCGTGGTGGTGCACGCCTTTAATCCCAGCACTTGCCTGCCTCTGCCTCCCAAGTGCTGGGATTAAAGGCGTGCGCCACTACAGGTAGTAATTTTAACACTGTGTGTTTCAAACAATTTACTTAACAATTTATAAGCAGTTTATTGTTTAGTGCTTTTTTAATGAGGTAGTCAAATTTTAAGAAAAACAAAAAAGCTAGTAGCTATGGAGCTGGAATGATGGCTTGGTGGTTAAGAGCATTGGTTGCTCTTGCAAGGGACCTGGGCTTGATTCCCAGCACCCACATGGCGGCTAAGAACTGTCTATAACTCCAGTTCTGGGGATCTCAGGCCCTCTTCTGACCTCTGCAGGCATTGCACAACATGGGTGTACTTACATACATGCAGGCAATACACTCATACACATAATTTAAAAATAACAAATAATAAAATATTTTAAAAACTAGAAAGCTAACTGAATCAAACTTCAAATCTTTTTTTTTCTTTCTTTCTTTTTATTTGGTCATCCTGTAGACCCATCTGGTTTGGAATTTGCTATGTAGATCAGGCTGGCCTGGATCTGACAGAGATTTGCTTGCTTCTGCTTCCAGAGTGCTGAGATTATATGTCTGCACCACCACATCTGGCTTCAAACTTCAAATTCTAAATCATTTTGGAATGTGTAGTATTTGTTTATAAATTAGTGATAATATGGTTCTGGAATGATAGAAACTGTGCGATTTGAGACTTAGACTTTGTGGATATGAATCCTATTAGTTGTGTGATTTGTCAAGTCTCTATTTTCTGGAGTGGTTAGTTTCATTCTTTTAATATGATAGTAGGCATAATTAAAAGTCACACTTGGCTGTAAACATGAAATTACATTGAAATTGAAATTATAGCTTCATGTTCTTTATTACTGACATTAATCTTTATAACATTCTTATAGTCAAGTAGGGGTAAACCTATCATTGCTAGTCTCATTTGTAAGAACACTGAGGTTAAGAATGTGTGTTTTATAGGGTTACAAAATTGACAAGCAATGGATCTCGTGCAAGAGGGAAACTTTACTGATTCCCCAAGTTTAACATCTTTTCATAGGAGACCACATTAACTTTAAATGGATTATTAGGAATTTTTAAGTTTCTAAGTTACAGAAAATGTATTTGTGTGAATTTTATTTTACATATTTTTAAAATTAAAAGAAATTAATATCCTTGGTAGTTTATTTTCAAAATATTGAATCTGAAAAACAGTTGGTATAGGAAACAAAAAGGTCTTCAAGAACAACATTGGTTTTATACCTTCCTATGACTCACTGTTGCTCAAAAATCTTACAATGATGACTTCATTTCTGTTTACTAGTAAATCTGGGAGCTCTTACTCTGAGCCAGCTGCTCTACCAGAATTTGATAAAAGGGATTATGAAGGTGATAATGTTGCTTATTCACAGGAATAGCAATCAGCATCCAGAAGAACAGAAAGTTATTTAGCAGTTTAAGATAGAATTTTGTTTGAAAAGTAGAATATACATATATTTATGTATTATGAGATTGACCTTACTTATATATAAAAGTTTACCACCTTTGTGTTCTTTTTTCCTAATAAAATATTTACTGTACATTACTTCATAGAATTATGATGTTTGTATCATTTAGTCATCAGAAGTTTTAGTTGTATACTTAAATCTTTGTAACACCTTCAGTTACCTAAAGCATATTTATCATATGTAAATATGATGTTAGGAATTCTGTAATTGAACTGATTTAGAAAAACTTTAAATTTAAATCTCTATGTTTATTTTTCTGTCAGGAAGAATTTTAAAAATTAAAAGAAGAAAATGACTGAAAAATTTAGATAGAACTTATTTGAAAACTGAAAAAATATAAAGCAGATGAAGCATAATTCAAAAATTGTATTTTCTTGAAATGCATCTTGTAAAATACTTGTGTATACATATGTGTAAAATTTGAATAATTTATAGGTTGTATAAAATCTCCATTCAAAAAGCTGAAAGAGGCTAAAATTCCTAGGGAACTCTGCCTTTTTATATGAGTTAATATATTTTAAGCATTTTCTTACATTTTCAAAAATGTATATTCCTTCCCAAGTCAACACACATGGTGACTGGCTTAATTCCATGAGTTTCTAATTGAATTTAAAGATCTGCTGCTTTCAGCAAATGTTGAGTTCATATTTCTGTCTTTGTACTAAGCTTATGAGAACTTTGATGCATTTAACTAATGAAATTTACTTTTTTTCAGTTTTAAAATTAAATAATAGGAGAATAATGCAATAATCCAGTCAAATACTTTCACAAACACTGTTTAATTGGAGCCATTGGATCATAAGCTGCAAAACTGTTTACCAGCCTGAGACTTGTGTTAATTTACTGAGGTATAGAGGTGGGGGAGGCAGCTTAGACGGTTTCATGTATATTGTATGTCAGTTCAGTTTCCTTATTTGACATCCTCCTCATCTATGGAACTGTAGGACATGGACTGTCTTCCAATCTATGTACTTAAGTTGTTTTGTAAAGTGTGCTTTAGTGAAAGTGTCTGATTTCCTTGTTTTAGGCTACCACGAGGAAACATTCTTCTATCATTTGAGCTATTTGTGAGGACCTAAAAATGGTATTTCTAGGAAATATTAAATGCTGTTTCAGTTTATTAAAAGAAAAGAGTGCATGCTTAGTGTATTTATCATGAAACACGTTCATAGTTTCTGAATTATTCAGCAGAAAATTGTAATACGCACAATTTCAGAGAAGAAATTTCACCAAGTTGCAGAGTATATTATCAGAGTCTGAAGAATGCTATTGTCTTTAATCAAAATTAATTTTGCATTATTATGCAGAGTTAAGGATGGTAACTACAGAGAGCCATCTGCAGTCAAAGTACTGCTGGGAGTCACAGTCTCTGTGGGAGGCATGTGTCAGGTGCTCAGTGCAATCTTTGAGTAGAGCTGAGCTTGGATTCTTCTTTATAGTGTACCTTTCTTAGACTTTGTGTGTGTGTTTTTGTGGCCTTCAAAAATTATGCAAAGTTTTCAATAAGTATTTTAAACTAAATCAATGATTAATAGGAGAAACTTTTGGGATAGTGCATCTTCAAATAATATCTAAAATTTACTTGGTATCCAATACAGAGATATGAGTAAACATGAGAAGTGGACAGTCTTTTTCAAGTTTAAATATAAAGCAGGAGGAAATACTTAGAAAAAATTCAAATTACATATTTGAATTGAAATGCATTTTTTCAAAGAAATAATTCAGAAGTGGAAGAGCCTAGTCACTGAAATAGTAAGTGGTAAAAGCAGAAATTCAGAGTCTATGTAGAAGATGGGTTTCATTTCAGGGCATAGGAGAGGGCTCACAGTGGGCAGAAACACAGCTCGGTAAGTGAGGATGAGAACAATGGTTGAGGAAGTGAATGTTGTATTCAGGTGTTATGGGTTTCAGAAAAGCTTTGTTGTGGAGGCAAGAATAAAGCCCAAAAGATCTTAGTATACAAAAATAAAATGAACACATGGTTGAAGAAAGTTTTCAACAGCTAATATGAAAACCAATAGATACTAATTTCTGAAATTGTTCTTTTGGTGTTCCATTAACTAAGTACAGTAGCTTTGTAAATGGAGCAAAAATTCCATTATGAATCTTGGATGTTTTTTATTTTTGCTGAAAGTAGAAGGTTTTTATTTAGTTTTTACTGTTGTTGTTTTGAGAGGCTTTCATTCTGAAGCTAAACATATTAATAATACACCTGAAATTCTCAAGGAATAAAAAATGCCTATATCCTGAAAAATGTATTTATTAACATATGTGACAGAGTGCATTAATCCAGTGGAGAGCTGCTATGGGGAGTTACATGTAGGGGAGAAAGTCTAAATTTGATTTAGACCTATTACATGAAATGCATGTAAACTCAATAAAAATATACATATTAAGAAATAATAATTTTGAGCAGGAATATTATTTTCTTCTGGGTCCCTAAAATATATCAATTAACATTATTATTAATTAGAAGTATCACATTGATTATCTTGAATTATTATTGAAATGAAAATGTAATTTTTGGTAAACAGTAATTTTTTTCCAGTTCCTCTTTTTTTTCCAGTTAATTATTTATTTAATAACCACATACATAGAATAAGCATTTCATTACAACAGCATTGACATATTCAATAACAATTTTCTGAGCTAAGATGCATCTTTTTCAAAATTGGCTGTAAATTTTTAGGTTTACAGTTGAATTGTTACAGTTATACAATATTGTACTCAGTATAAACCCAATAAGACATAAAATTAAATGAAGTTATAATCTTTAAAAAATATCTCAATTTCTTTATTAAAATACTCAGTTTCATACAGAAAAATTCATTTTCAATGCAATTGACATTAAGATGTTTGCACATGAATTTCTAATCTGTCTATATATGTATCTGATTACTTGTGACAGTTGGTTACTTTCTGAGCTCCTTGGCATCTGAGGATGGATATAAAGTCATCAGGTAGATTTCAACGTTAATATTTTTCACATCTAATTATTATTATTTTTTAATCCTTTTTTAAATTTTTAATAAATACATGATTAGAGGAAGCATTTCACTATAGATTTAACATATCTGTACAAGTGTCTCTGCAATAGGATGAGTTCTTTGTGTATATGCCAAGAAGTGGTATAACTGGGTCAAATGGTAGGTTCATTTGTAGTTAGTTTTTGAATTCTCCACACTGTTTTCCATAGAGGTTGAACAAGTTTGCAGCCCCACCAGTGGTGGATGAGTGTTCCCCTTTCCCCACATCCTCTTTAACATTTGGTATCATTTGTTCTCTTGATTTTAGCCAGTCTGACTGGGATAAGATGAAATCTTAAAGTGGTTTTAATTTGCATTTCCCTAATTATTAGTGACGTTGAACATCATTTAAGATGTTTCAAAGCCATCTTTCCTTCTTCTTTTAAGAACTCTCTGTTCAACTCCTTAGCCCATCTTTTACTTGGGTTGCTTCTTGTCTTGATTCTCTGTTTTTTGAGTTTGTTATATATTCTGAATGTTAAACCTCTGTCAGATGTGTCGCTGGTGAAGATTTTCTCCCATTCTCTAAGTTTTCTCTTCGCTTCCCTGGTTGCCTCCTTTGATGCACAGAAGCTTTTTAGTTTAATGAGGTCCCATTTGTTGATTCTTGACTTTGTTTCCTGAGAAATTGATGTCCTTTTCCTGAGCAATTGATGTTTGGCTTAGAAAAATCCTTTCCTACACCTATATCTTGTAGGTTTTTTCCAATGTTTTCTTCTAATAGTTTCAGAGTTTCATGCTTTTCATTGAGGTCTTTGATCCATTTGGAATTGACTTTTGTGCAGGGTGAAAGTTAGGAGTTTAGTTTCATTCTTCTACAAGTGCAGATCCAGTTTCAGCACCATTTGCTGAATATGCTGTCTTTCCTCCAGTGAATATTCTTGGCCCCTTTGTCAAATATCAGGTGGCCGAAATCATATTTACTCATATTTGGGTCTTCAATATTGTTCCATTGATTTATGGGTCTTTTTTTTTTGCCAGTACCATGCTGTTTTAATGACCATAGATCTGTAATACAGCTAAAAATCTGGTATAGTAATACCCCCAGCATTGCTCAGTGCTCAGAGTTGTTTTGGCTATCGAAGGTCTTTTGTGCTTCCATATGAATCTTAGGATGTGACGATCTCTGCAGTGTTTTGTTCAATTACAACTTCACTTACTCCATTCCCATACTGTTACTTCCAACCTTAAGTCCAGCAATTTTATGTGCACTACAGTTGCTTTAACTTAACAGTTCTGGACATCATTGTTCTAGAAGTATGGGTTCTAGAAAGGAGGGTGGTAAGATGTCCTGTGTTTTTTTTGCAGCTATTGTGAGGGGGAGTGTTTCCATGTGCTCATTCTCTGATTGCTTGTTATTGGTATATGGAAAGGCTACAAACTTTTTTAGGTTAATTTTGTAACCTACCACTTTACTGAAAGTGTTAATCATTTCTAGGAATTTTCTGGTGGAATTTTTGGATCTCTTGGGCATAGTAGCATATCATCTGCAAAAAGGAATAATTTGACCTTTTTTCCCAATTATCACTCATTTAATTTCCTTCTCTTGTCTTATTGCTTTTGCAAGAGTTTCATCAAAAGTTTCAAGCACTATGTTAAAGAGAAGTGGAGGTAGTGGACAGCCTTGTCCGGTTCCTGATTTCAATGGGAATGCTTCCAGTTTTCCTCCATTTAGAGTGATGTTGGCTGTGGGTTTGTTATATATGGCTTTAATTACGTTGAGGTATGTTTCCTCCAGTCCAATTCTCTCTAGGACTTTGATCATAAATATATGCTGAATTTTGTCAAAGGCCTTCTCTGCATCTATTGAGATGACCATGTGGTTCTTGTTTTTGATCCCATTTACATGATTTATGACATTTATTGACTTACATATATTGAAGCATCCCTGTATCTCTGGGATAAAGCCAACTTGATCATGGTGGATGATCTTCTTGATGTCATTTGCAAA
>NW_008344644.1:3148415-3150392 GCF_000622305.1 Nannospalax galili
CAGGCTTTGGTATGAGAGTGATGCTGGCTTCATAGAAGGAATTTGGAAGTTTTCCCTCCATTTCTACTTTTTGAATAAATTTAGTAGTATTGGATGTAGACGTTCTTTAAATGTCTGATAGAATTCTGCTGTAAATCCATCTGGTCCTGTGTATTTTTTTAGTTGGGAGGTTTTGTATTACTGTTTCGATTTCTTTTTGTGTTATGGGTCCATTTAAGCTGTTAATCTCTTCTTGGTTTAGTTATGGTGGTTCCCATGCCTTTAGATATCAATCCATTTCTTTTATATTTTCAAATTTAGTAGCATATAGGTTCTTAAAGTATTCCCTTATAATGTTCTGTATCTTTCTGGTGTCTGTTGTGATGTTTCCCCTTTCATCTCTGATTTTCTTGACTTGGATGTGCTCTTTCTTTCTTTTGGTTAACTGAGCTAGCGGTCTGTCAATATTTATCTTTTCAAAGAACCAGCTCTTGGAATTGTTGATTTGTATGGTTTGCTTTGTTTCAATTTCACTAACTTCTGCCCCGATTTTTGTTATTTCTTCTTGTCTGCTGGGTTTGGGTTTCGTTTGCTGTTGCTTCTCAAGTGTGTTGAGTTGTGATGTTAAGTCATTTATTTGTGTTCTTTCCGAATTTTTGATGTAGGCACTTAGAGCTATAAACTTCCCTCTAAGAACCGCTTTCAGCGTGTCCCAGAGGTTTTGTTGTGTTGTATTGTCCTTTTCATTTAGTTCTAGGAATACTTTTATTTCTTTCTTAATTTCTCTTTTGACCCATTTATCATTCAAGAGTGTGTTGTTTAATCTCCATGTGTTCATGTGGTGATTAATGCTTCTTCCAGTTTTGATTGTAAGCTTTATTGTACTGTGGTCTCATAGAATGTATGGTATTATTTCAATCTTTTTGTATTTCTTGAGGTGTGTTTTGTGCCCCAGTATATGATCGATTTTGGAGAAGGTTCCATGGGGTGTTGAGTAGAAAGTACGTCCTTTGGTGCTTGGGTGGAATACTCGGTAGATGTCTGTTAAGTCTATTTCATATATGGTATTGTTTAATTTAGATGTCTCTCTGGTAACTCTCTTCCCTGTTGACCTATCTTATGGAGACAGTGGGGTTTGAAGTTCCCTACTATAAATGTGTTGGGATTAATCTGGGTCTTAAAGTCCTGTAGTATTGTTTTTATCAAGTAGGGTGCACCATGAATATATGTTCATGATTGTAGTATCTTCTTGATTTATTAAGTTCCTTTGATCAGAATGAAGTGGCCCTCTTTATTTCTTCTGATTAGTTTTAGTTTAAAGTCTATTTTTGTCAGATATTAGAATTGCTACACCTCCTTTTTTCTTATTACCATTTGCTTAGTATAATTTTTTCCATCCTTTCACTTTAAGATAGTGTCTGTCCTTGAAAATGAGATGAGTTTCTTTCAGATAACAAACAGATGGGTTTTGTTTCTTAACATATTCACCTAGTCTGTGCCATTTGACTGGGGAGTTCAGTCCATTAATATTTAAGGTTATTAATGAAAGATGAGTATTGAATCCTGTCATTTTTATTTCTATTTTCATTCATGATGTAGCTGTACTTTTCCACAGTTATACCTTCATTGAATTTCTTTCCGCAACTCCTTGGGTATAGTCATTCCTTTCTTCATCTCTTTGTATTGCTTTCAGAACTCTCTGAATGGTTGGTTTTGTGGACATGAATTCCTTCAGCCTATTTATGTCATGGAAGGTTTTTCTTTTCCCTTCACGTATAATAGACATTTTGGCTGGGTATAGAAGTCTGGGTTGGCATCTGTGTTCATTTAAAACTGGGAATACTTTGGTTCAGGCGGCTTTCATAGTTTGCACTGAAAAGTCAGCTGTAATCCTAATGGGTTTTCCTTTATATTTGACTTGTTGTTTCTCTTTTGCAGCTTTCAGTATTGTCTCTTTGTTTTGTATGTTTAGTGTTTTTACTATGATGTGCTGTGGAG
>NW_008344644.1:3150810-3197900 GCF_000622305.1 Nannospalax galili
CACTGAATTCTTTTATCATGTTTATAATTGTTCTTTTGAGTTCCATGTCCTGCATTATCTCTAGGGGGTTCTCATTGTATTCCTCTAGAGGACTATTGGTATTTGGTGGCAAGTATTATGGTTTTTCTTGTTGTTGTTTTTTTTTCTGTGATTTTGACATGTGAATTTCTTTTGTAGTTTCTAATTCTTGTGTGAGACTCAAGCCTTCAAGTTTAGCTCTGCTTCTTTTTGTGAACTTTATGTGTCTTTGTGGTTTAATTTTTGGGCATGCAAGGCTGGTACCTCTAAGCTTCCAGTTCTCTCTTTTGATTTTATATTGGAGTGGCCAGGTTGCTTTTGTCTTCAGGAGTTCCCACAGAGGTCCAAGTCAGATGAGGATCAGATGCTCTCAGGCTTTCTCCTAAGGTCTGGATCCCTCCAGGATAGACTTTGTCCTGAGGAATTTGGGGATTGGACTGGCCTGGGAGCTGGGCCCAGGAAAGATGCTGGTCTAGGGCAGCTGGTGGCCTTGCCACCCAGAGATGAAAAGGAAGATGGGGGCAGGAGGCAGCTC
Source organism: Nannospalax galili (assembly GCF_000622305.1). Classification (NCBI taxonomy): domain Eukaryota; kingdom Metazoa; phylum Chordata; class Mammalia; order Rodentia; family Spalacidae; genus Nannospalax; species Nannospalax galili. The sequence continues at coordinate 3,151,364 of NW_008344644.1, forward strand.
CAAGTGCCCCTGGAGACTGCACTGATGAGCTGGGTTGGTCTGGATGCAAAGAACCAGGAAGATGAAAGGTAAGCCCTGGAGTCCAGGAAAGAGCCTGGCAGGTTGTGCAGACCCAGGGAGGCAGAGGGAGGTGAGGGTGGGGCTAGGCCCAGAAGCAGTGCTCCTGGGCACCTGAGAAAGAACTGAGTTTCTCTGGATGCACAGGATCAGGAAGAAGCAGTGGTTGTTCCCCAGGTGTCTGGGACACCAAGACAAGGAATAGTACAGGGCCAGGCTAGGAGGAGAGACTGTTGGGCTAGATGGGAGGGTGATTGAGGCTGGGGGAATCAAGGCATGGAGGGCAAGATTGACTTACCCCAGTGAGAGAGGCCTGCGGGTGGGTCAGGTAGAGACCTATGGGTCCGGCAGGCCCAGGGAAGCCAAGGGAGGTGAGGGCGGTGGCCAGGCCCAGAGTTCTCCTGGGTCCCTGGGAAGGAACTGAATTGCTCTGTATGCACAGGATCAGGTAGAAGCAGTGGTGGTTCCCCAGGTGTCTGGGGCGCCAAGACAAGGAATGGGACAGGGCCCAGGCTAGGAGGAGAGACCCGCAGGGGAGATGGGAGGGTAAGTGAGGCTGGGGGAGTCAAGGCTTGGCGTGCCCAATCAACTTACCCCAGAGAGAGAAGCCTGCGTGTTGGAGAGTGGTAATTAGTAATTTTTATACAACTTTTGAAAGTGACATCCATTAATTGAAATTCTGTATACAATATTCACAATAAAACTTTCAAGTGGTACCTCTTGAATGGTCTAAATAAGACATTGATGATCATCCAGCAAAGGCCCTAGCTAGTGAAATTGCATTACTGTGTTTCCCAGCTCTGATAATGTACCAAAGGTTCAGCAGAAAGAAACCTGGAGAATATGTACTAGGGTAATTATGTTCAGATCTGTATTAACATACACAGTGATCTGAGAGTGAGCAGAAATTCCTTCTGACCTTCCCTCACCTCCGTTTATGTAGTGTATTAATTCAGAAGACTAAATGAATGTACACTATTATGCCTTTCTTTTGTTTTTATTATCCATAAGGCTAAATGAGTTAGAGTGTTAATAAAGCAACTGTGTTCCCATATCTTGAAATTCATTTATGGATTTTCTATAAGTAAGTCTGATGGGAAAAGTAAAGGATGATTATTTTTCCTGCTTGTCTTATATAATCTAGAATTTTAGAATAGTTCAATTTCAGCATATCTAATAAAGTTGGACTCTTTCTTTTTTCATTTCCTTTTTTGTTGTTTTGAGACAGAGTCTCCCTGTAGCCCTAGCTGACCTGGAACACAGTATGTAGACCAGGTTAACCTTGAACTCACAGAGATTTGCCTGCTTCTGCCTCCTAGAGTGCTGGGATTAAAAGTGTACATGACACCCGGCTAAGGATTCTTTCTTTTAATGATCGCATAAGAGCCCTTCTAGAGCACAATGATAAAACTGGAAACTCTCAGGACCAGTATTCATTTATTCTGTTTTCCTTACCAATTACCAAATGGATTTAGTTTTTTATAATATAATGTTAGAGTGGGGTACTGCTTGTGACAGGCAACCAGGGAAGTTGTTTGTGAACTCTTTGTAGAAACACGAGGATGTGATGAGGACTAACCTCTTCCGAGGCCCTCATTTGTGGCTATAGTAGACTGAAGATGCAATCATGAAGAATATGGGTGGCTGTCATAGAGACATGGCCACCACATGTAATCAACAGCAAGTGCCTGAGGTAATAGAGGTAATACATCAGGTACCTCTCTGCTCAGAATTAGAGATAAGGGTTTAATTGTAGAAGTGACACAAGACAGTTATTCTTTCCAGATGAGGGAAATATTTACGGTTTAGCAAATTTTGTAATTATGGGATACTCAATCCAGTTTGCGTCCCTATGGAGATGACTGTCTATGACCAGATGTAGAGTCCTAGGGAGAATGGCATACAACCAGAAACTAAAGATAGCAGCCTCTGCAGACTGGGTAAACAGTGGGGATTCACAGAGTAAACAGAGATGCTGTAGCAAGCAAAGTTAAACATTTTCAATTGGTGTTTCTAATTCAAATCCGCTTAAAAGTTATTTTTATGATGCTGAGCAGGTCAGATAGACTTTGAAGGTCAATGGAAAGATTACTGTAAAGAAATTCTTTGCTTTGGTTGGTTAAATTGTTGGGAGTAGGGATATGGACCTTGACATAGCAAAACTATGTAAGTGCTGGCATAACAACATCAATAATACTATATTTTGATAGTGAAAGTTAGAGTAAACCATATTTTTTGTTATTTTAAATAGAGTACTTTTGATGGAAGTAGAAATTATTTGAGATATAAAGGCCAATAAGAAAGTGACTTTAGAAACTTGAAAGACTGAGTAGGAATTATCTTTCAGCCCAGCGCAGACCTACTTTGGGAATAATTGCAACTGTAGTGAAACCATGACACCAAGATTTATAACTTGGGTGACAGAGGCCAGTAGCATCATTACTGCTTTGTGTTCTCTAGGTCTGTTATGAAGACCTGACTGACAGCAAAGTCAAAGTTGACTTATGATGTTCTTGGTTAATGATGCTAATATGCAGGCTGGTTATGAGCTTTGCCATTTAGTCAGTGTTTAGTAAGCCTAGTGTGTCTGTGAGAGGATTTTTCAGTGCTGAGATAAAAATCATTTCCTTGTTCACCAAATATGGCTAGTAGAATTAAATTAAAAGGTTCTTTCCAAAAACATCCTAAGAGGATAAAAAGCTTTTTGTATTGTGATGACTATAAATGATGACTTCAGCCTGTATCCATTGGTGAAGTCAAATATTGAGGGATCAAATATCTCATGCTTTGTTTATTAAAGTAAAAAAAAAGATTATTGAAAGGAGAAAAGATAAGACAGTGAAATTGCTCCATGAAAGGGTATGCCAAGAAGAGAATTCTTTTTCTAAGTGGATAACAGTTATGCACATTTATAAACTACAATAAATCAGTTACTTTTGGCCTAATAGCAGTATAAAATATATTTCCCAGAGCTGACATACATCAAACATCAGATATGTATTGGTGGACTGTGAGTTTTGAAATTAGCCAAAGATGAGGTTGGGATCTACTGATAGACATTAAGGTCCAATGTTCACACTGCTAAGAAACTTACAGTTTTACTCATGAGGCCAAGTAACACCACCCCCCAAAAAAAATTTGGTTTTTTTTTTTTTTTTTTGAGGCGTAAAAAAGAGATAGAAGCTAGCTGGAATGACGAAGTCATTATAAAACTGTCAGATACTTCTTTTATATATCTATAAAACTTGAAGTTACATTATGCCTTAATTTTGTATCTTCTGATCTTTCACTGTAACGCAGCTATTACTGGGGATGGAATTTCATTTTTTTGTGTGCTCTGTCCAAAGTGTGCAATAAATAGTTGAATGAAAGAATGAGTACTGATTACATTTTGCACCTACTTTGGGTATAAAAGTTGTTAGACTAAGAGAGCATAATGATAATGAGAGTTGATCCTAGAAATTTGTCATTTAATCTCATTAATGAGCTGATCATGTAAGGCTATGGAAGAAAATAAATGAACAAAAATAAATAGTAGGACTACAGAATTAACATTGCTGATTGGAAACGTGGTTAGTGGGTAGATGCTGACTTACAGAGCTATTTCATTTCACCAAGAGGAGGCTCTGATGGAGTTAAAGTTCTTTTACATTCCAGCCTGATTTTCAACAAAGTACTTGCACAAGGAGCAACTGCTTGTTTGCTTTAGAACTTCAAGTATTACATTCATAAGAGTTGTTTATTCTGTGAAATGCTTCAAATACATAGAAAGGTAAAAATCAAGGCAGCTTTATAAAGTTTAGGAATGAGTAAATAATTTTTTTCCAAAATACAATTGCTTAAAAGTAAAGAATATGATGCTTAGCAAACCAACAGTCTATTATTATTGCTACATGACATTTCTCTGGTGCCTATGGGGCATCTACATTTTTTTCACCCTATAACATTCTGTACCAAAAACTTCAGTTACAAACTATTAACATTGGTTACTGTGAATGATAGGATTAGAATCCCATAGAACTTGACATTCTAAATTATGTTGATATTTATGATAATCTGTGATTTTAAAATAAGTTTAGATTCATACAAAAGATCTGTTAAATAGGCATAATTTTTAAAACTTTATTGAGAATTTCACACATGCATATAAGGTATTTTGATCAAATCCACTCCAACACCTCCCATATCTCCTCATCACTTCTTTTCTAACAACTTAGTGTACTCTTTCTTTTTTCCTTTCTTTCTTTCTTTCTTTCTTTCTTTCTTTCTTTCTTTCTTTCTTTCTTTCTTTCTTTCATGGGGCTTTTTGCTACTCTAACATTCACCCCTGTGAAGAGGTAACCCTGAAATCTTTTAGGGATTAGATAAGAGCTCCCAAATACTTTGACATTTTTGGCCTTTGGAACCGAGTATGTTGCTAAGAGGCCCAAGGACATTTTGACTTTTAGCCAAGAAACTGGCTACTTTTCTTTGGGGTCTTTTTAACTTAACTGCCTAGCCAATTTCTACCTCCTATTCTTATCACTCCATCCTCTGAAGAAGTTACCCAAATTATTGATAGGGAATCAGGACACAGATCTCTCTGACTTCTTCCATGCTGAACAGGGATGTAGGGTAAGGCAATTGGAGTGCCCCATCATTGGGTCTATCTAAAAGACTCCCAAATTGCATAATTCTTATCTGTAGGGAGAAAAGAAGGTCCTTGACTGGGGAATAGGGGATGTGAAGGAGAAGCAAAGGCAAGAGGACTTAGCATTACAAGTTCTAGACAGGGAACCAGAGAAAAGTCAGAACAGGGCAAATTTCAAATGTTCATATCAGAATCCATTGGAATTTCTTGACAAGAGCTTCCAAAATCATCCCTCTATTGGGTTCCTCCTCATTTTTCTTTTGTCTGCCAAGGCTCAACTTGAGACTGATGGACTCAGGATTTGTTTTCAAACATTTTGATAGCTGTTGGAGTGGCTAGAATCAGTGTCAGTTCCCTCTCAAAGGCCTCTACATAAAGGAGAAAACTAATTTAGACATCATTTTAGAAAAATAGTGGGTTATTTCCCTTAGCTACACGTGGGCACTACAGTATTGCAGAGCAAGATTTGAAGTCTTACATCTGAGCAGCACTTTCTGCTTAGAAACAAAATCATTAATGAGAAATAATTGTCTAAATAACATTTTATATGGATTTAAGCCTAATGTCTGGGGAGTATAATCCCTTGAACGCTTAAAGAAATATACTGATCACTTTAATCTTTGGTTATACTTTCCTTTTGAGTATGCAAGACCATATAGTTGGTCCAAATAAACCAATTTATTTTTACCCCTAAGGTAGTTGGAGAATCTGTTCCTTTGGGGTCACATTGGCATGGGAGGAGCCCCTGGCTCCTTTCTTTTACCAGTTCCATCTATGTGAAGATAAGCCAAAGTCCTTCCTCTGAGTTGACCCTCCTCTTTGTAGACTGGACACTCCTTCAAGTCCACCTAGTGGGGTCTCCATGGCCTCCCTGAACAGGAGGACATATGACTCACACAGTTACAGGACATTTTGAGAGATGCTCCACAAGTCATGCTCTTAGTTGACCTTTGAGGGCAAAGAGCAAAAACTGTCCTTTAAGTCTCTCTGACCAGATTAGTATAGGCCTCAAAGTATAGCTGTTAAACATTGAAGAAGGTTAGTTCTACCAGTCTAGTACTTTTAATTACTGTGTGCAATGTAGATAAAGCTTGGACAAAAGTGAAGCATTCTCAGATAAATCTTGATTAGATATATATTTTGTTCCTTATTACTAGTTGACTAAGCTATGACCTTAGTAATTTTAATATTTATGTGTATATTATTTTTGTCTCATCCTTTATATACCATACCAAACCTACACAGACCTTCATCTCTTGCTTAGGCTTTCTCATTTTTTCTGTCTATTGTGGAAAATATCTCCATTCCCATATTGTTTTAACATCTTTTACATTCTCATTCCTTTTTTAGTAGTTATGAGACATAATAACATTAACAAATAAATTTTCCATCTGTTGTGAGAGTTCTTTTCCTAGGGATACTAAGCAATGCTTATTCCCTTTTAAGGTTCTAGTGTCAAACCAATGTTTGATTAAAGTTTTCCTTGGGAACCAATGAATTTACTGAGCTTACTTACCAAGATAACTGAGGGCTTGCTGAGGTGTATGAGTGGCCTGGGGGTATGCACACTGGAAAGCCTTTTCCCAGCATGGATCAAGCCTTCTCTTCCTAGCCTTCTCCAATTTATATACTTTAGTACTTCCCAAATCCAGGAGACCATGTGTGATTTGGGCCAAATTACATAAAATTATTTGGGAGGAGTGGCTGGATACTCCAGTAAGGGTCCACTGACCTTGCTTGCCCCTCCTTTAATGAAGGAGCACAACTGTCAACAAGCCCAATTGTGATGATGTTTAGCAAGTAGGCACAGCTGAAGTCGTGATGGTGGTAGTTATTTCACACAGAAGAGACTGATTTACAGCATCATCTTATCAAAAGAACATGGAATATAAAAGTATTTGTGCTAGGATCCACAAATGAGGGAGAACATACATCTTTTGTTTCTCTGAGTAAATCAGCATATTTTAAAATTATCCTTGAATGTATTATATTAAACTTCATACTTTTCAACAATAGATTAAATATGAAATGCAATTACAATTCAGTATTTGTATATACATTGTGTTTCTTCCATATATATATTGCAGAAGGGGATATATATATAGATATAGATATTTATATATGTATGTATCTTCTTCTCCCTATCTTTATCTTCCCCTTCTAAACTCTGTACACATATACATATAATCTAATATCTAAAATACTTATATTGCTCTCTTCAGTGTACTAAAGCTTACAAGGAAACCATATTGTCTTTGTTAAGGCATGATATTCATGATGGTTAGGTTGCTATTGTTTTTATTTATTTTCTTTGCAGAGAATATTCTCTTTCTACCTAGCTTGGTTAATAATTTTTTTTTCACACATTTTAGTATTTTGACTTCGAGGGGGAAGTAATGCTTTTCTAATTTAAGAAATTAGTAGTGTTTTCATAATTTGACAAGCCTACCGTGGGTTGTATAACTAAAAACTGATGATGAACCATCAGCAGAGAAAAATATATATCACAATGTATTAATGGAGTCTAATAACTGAAAATTCCTATTTCTTATTATGCATATTTTTCTATTTCTGGAATTAATCTGATTAACTAAATCATAAGCAAAAGATAAAAAAAAATACCATTGGAGGTCAAATAAAACCATGCTGAGTTTCTCTTTTTATTTTCCCTAAAATACAGTATGCTTTTGTCTCCGAGGTTCATAATTTTCATACAATTGAATTTTGCATTTTACTGTAGTTTAAGCACAACAATGCCTATAGGCATTTGATACTTTAAATAAAAAGCAATTTGAAATGATAGCAAGAATGTTTTAAGAATGTTTTTACAACATTATCTTAGTGACCATTGTTTTATGTTATTTCTAGGTGAAAGAGTGGCTCTGTTTAAGTTGTCAGATGCAAAGAGCTCTAGGAGGTGAACTGGCTCCCACCCTATCCTCACCCCAGCCCAGACCGAAGGCTGTCTCTGCAACTCCTGCAGCAACAGCCAGTAAACCATCCCTACCATCACAGCAGGCTTCCCCAAAGAAGGAACCTGTACCCAAGCAGGACAGTGCAAAGGCACCTGAGTCTAAAAAGCCTCCACCATTGGTGAAACAGTCAACCCTTCATGGACCTTCTCCAGCGCCAGAGACCTTATCCAAGTCAGTTGTTCCCAAGGAGCATTCGGCATCCCCACCTGAGCAGGTAAAGGCCCTCACTGAGGATGATAAACCAAAGCAGCCCAAGATGGGAAAGCCATCCACAGAAACTGACTCTTCCTCATCAACAGCAACAAAACCTGACATTCCTAGCTCACCGGTGCAGTCACAGGCTGAAGAGAAAACAGCCTCTCCTGTGAAAACAGACTCTGCCAAACCCTCACAGAGTTTTCCAACAACAGGAGAAAAAGTCACTCCATTGGATTCTAAAGCCATGCCTCGGCCTGCGTCGGACTCGAAAATTATTTCACATCGTGGGCCCAGTTTAGAAAGCAAGGATCCAAAACAAGTCGACCCAGTTCAGAAGAAAGAAGAACCTAAGAAAGCACAGACCAAAGCGAGCACTAAACCAGATGCCAAGCCAGTGCCAAAAGGGTCACCAACACCCTCTGGCCCACGACCTACCGCTGCCCAAACTGCACCCTCAACTCAGCAGCTGCCAAAGCCTCAGGAACAGTCAAGACGGTTCAGCCTGAGCCTGGGTAGTATCACCGATGCCCCCAAGTCACAGCCCACAACTCCACAAGAAACCGTGACTGGGAAACTCTTGGGGTTTGGAGCATCCATTTTTAGCCAGGCATCAAACTTAATTTCCACAGCAGGCCAGCCAGGACCTCATCCACAGGGTGGACCGGCCGCCCCCACGAAGCAAGCGCCAACACCCTCACAGCTTCCTGCTGCTCAGGGACCACCCAAGTCCACAGGTCAGCCAGCACCACCACCGGCCAAGGTGACACCTGTGAAAAGAGAAACAAAAGCTCCCGCAGCTGAAAAGCCAGAGCCCAAACCTGAGCAAGCTTCAACAGCAAAGGGAACAGAAACAAAGAAGCCCCCACCTGGTAAGGACAGCAAACCTCTAACTGCAGAGTCTGAAAAGGAGGTGCTTTCCCACAAGGTCGAGCCCAGGAAACCAAAATCATCCTGTCCTCTTTGTAAAACTGAACTCAACATAGGTTCTCAGGAGCCTCCCAACTTCAATACTTGCACAGAATGCAAGAATCAAGTGTGTAATCTCTGTGGATTTAACCCAACACCCCACTTGACAGAGGTAAGTAATACATATATTCTATATGGATGTGGCTTTGCAGTTTATTCTGAAACATTGGAGGGGGTGCAAATTTCTGAGCCAAAAATATTTCTACTGAAAAAAAGTACTGATAGTTCAAAAGAACTTTAAATTTTTCTATCCATACATAAGGATGACTTTGTTCTTTGTACTTTTATGGGTTAATACATAAGTAAGAAGATAGGATATGCTAGTAAATTAAAATGACAGTGATCCCAGTCCTTTTTGAATTAAAGACTAATAGCTTTGGAAGGCTCTTTGATGTTCATGTAGAAAGTTCAAATCAAAGTTGTGATATACTGTTTCCATTTCCAGTAATCCTAATGTCTTTAATACATTGTATTATTTATATATTTTGGGTTATTTTTTGAAACAGGGTCTTGCTGTGAGTCCCAGGTTTTCATTGAACGTGTGACCCTTTTTTCTTTAGCAGCCCAAGTGATAAAATTATAGGTGTAGGCGACCGTGCCAGGATCTTTCATATATTTTAAAATAATTTATTTGGGGCTGGAGAGATTGCTCAGTGGTTAAAAACACTGGTTGTTCTTGCAGAAGACCTGGGTTTGCACCCCAGCACCTACATGACAGCTAACAACTGTCCATAACTCCAGTCCCAGGGGGTCCGACAGCCTCTTCTGACCTCTGTGAGCATTGTACAACATGGGTATACTTACTTACATGCAGGCAATATACGCAAACACATAAAATAAAAATAATAAATTACTTTTTTATTTTATTATTTTTATTTTATGCATATGAATATGTTGCCTGTATGCATGTAAATGCACTCATGTCATTCAATGCCTGCAGAAGTCGGAAGAGAGCATCGAATTCCCCTGGAACTGGAGTTACAGATAGATGACTGTTAGATGCCATATTGGTGCTGGGAATTGAACCAAGGTTCTCTGCAAAAGCAGCCAGTGCTCTTAACTGCTGAGCCATCCCTCCAACACCTTTCATATATTTTAAATAAGATATTTAGTTGATAATAAATTCATAAACCATATGACCACAAAACTGTTAAGAACATTGTCTAAATTAATGTTGCAAGATAAAAATAGAGGTTCACATATAATATATTTTATATCTGTCTGTGATATTGTCTTTGGTTGATACTAGGAACTATGGAAGCAATAAACAGATTTCCATTACTTATGAGAAGCCAAGAATACTTTCTCCATAACATACATAACCAAAATATTCATCATGAATCTCTACCAAATACTATAGTTGTGAAGTAATGAATTGATAAGCATTAGTATTATATATATAGAGTATTTAATATTAGGACATTTAGATAAATAACAGTAATATTTTAATAAATATTTTGAAAAGTAAAGTATTTGTCCATTGCTTTTATACAAATTAAAAATACTTAAGGACAATTGCACTCCACTGTGATTGATTTGGTAAGTCATTCAAAGAGACAAATTGAATACATTTTGGCAACAAATGTAATAGAAGCTTGAAGTTTGTTTGATTTTGGTAGGCTGTACACACCAATTTTTTAAAGAACAGTCATAGAGATTTTTCATTTTCTATTCTAAAAACATATAAGGTTGCCATGACTTAGCACCATGTGACTGCAGGATTAAACAGACATTTCTTGTTAGCTGTGCTGAACAATGTTAGCTAAGATCAATTTTTAAGATATATATATATATATAGTTTTAGCATTTTCTGGGTGTTAATAATTATTACTATTAAAGAAAATTGGATTCAATATAAATTTAAAACACAAAACTTAATTTCTCAATGGTTTTAAAAGAAAAATTTTGGGTCATGCATTTATCATGATAATTTGTGTTTTTCCAGTAAAGCTGCATTTATTTAAGCTGTTTTTAAAAAATTGTACCCTTTAATGAGGAGCCTTATGGTGTCAACACAGCGTATGTGTTGAAATAGCTGTAAAACAAACTGTGCTACTAAAAACAAAACTGTAATTTGTATATTTTCTCAACACAAAAATGCGTATGTAGAGTGAGGGGAGGCTTAAAACTTATAATACGTATCTGCATGTACAGATAGATATGTATTTGCATATGCATCACTAGTTTGTGTCTTGAGGAACATATCTGACCTTTGACCCACTATTATTGTTACAATTCTGTCAGTTTGGAAGAATTAAATGAGAGATCCTAGAACACAGAGTCAGTAAATCCTTCAGGGAAATCTTTGATTTTCTGCTGTGTTAATTATGCTTTGAAGGTCCTAGTTTGGAAACGAGATTCATAAATAAAGTACTGAATTAACCAGAATGTATAGCATTTCAAGTTTGAAAATACAAGTTGTCTCAAGCTTTAGATGGTTTAAGTAAGGTCCTATATTAAATGTGATCAAGTGGATGTAGAATATCTGTTGTTCAGATTATTTGGCTGTATGGTAAATTGTTTGAGATCATAAGATCATTATTTCAGGTAATCAGAACACTGATGTACTAAAGTGTCTAGTGTTCCTTAATTTGACAGTGGCAAAGGGTTCAGTTGGTATAAGGCCTGATCTCTGCTTTTGGCAACAGTCTGTTGACTGGTCTAGCAACAAGAAAGTGAATGAAAGTTAGTTGATGTATGTTCAAATAAGTCATATTATTATGCCCCAAACTTTGGAGGAATGGAACAAGAGCTAGTTGAAAAGAATGGTGGCACAGTGTGTTTGCATGTGTTTATGCGTTTATGTATCTACACACACATTGATACATATATAACCATATATACATATATGCACATACACTAACGTACAGATGTATATGTGTCTGACAAATTCTAAATATTCATAGATATAATTTATATCATGTCCCCACTGTTTCTTCTGAATATATTCATTGTTTCCTTCATTTAAAATATTTTGTTGTTTTATTTTGTGTGTATGAAGACATTGTCTGATGTATGTGCATCCATGTCGTGCAATGCCCACGGAGGTCAGAGAGGGTGTCAGATCTTCTAGAATTGGAGTTACAGACAGTTGTTAGCCACCATGTGGGTGCTGGGATTTGAATACAGGTCCTCTGCAAGAGCCGCCAGTGCTCTTAAATGCTGAGCCATCTCTCCAGCCCTTGTTTCCCTCATTTAGAAAGTATGTCCCCCTATCCTTATTTGGTTTCTGTTTTTTTATTTTTTTCATTTTTTTTGACATTTTTCTTGTTATTCAGCATTCTGCTGGACTGACACTGATGACTGTAATGTTAGTTTCAGGGAGGATAGTCTCAAAATGCCCACACTTTTATCCCTACAGTACAAAGAAATGGTATTGGATTTCTTAAGAGAGAATTTGGTCATTTCTGTTTATTTTCTAGCAAATTTAACTCTGTATCTCTGTTTTCCTAATTCTAGTCACTTAGGAAAGATGTTTCCTGGGGCTACCACAATGAACTCTGGCCATGCCTCTTTTTGCCTTTGTTCCTTTGGAAGTAAAAAGAGATCCTTCCTGATTTGTCATATGATGAGGCGCAATAGACAGTATATCCTCCTCTACCCAGCACCCAAACACACCTGCTCTAAGTTGTTTCCTGTCCTTCTTGCACATTACCCTCACCACACTTCAGGAGTGCCAAAGGCTGCTGGTAGGCCCCAGGGTGCCCCAGATCAGTTCCAGTTTTGCCATTTAACTGTCTGATGAGCAGTTTGTATAAATAGTGCTATAATCACTTAACCTCTGGTAGCAAGAGACAATTCTTTCAGGCTTAATTTTTGTTAACAGGAGGCATAGCTTGTCTTGGAAGGAGTTTTAAAGGTGGCAGTATAGCTTCCGGAATGAGCTAGTCTTAAGAAATCCGGAAGAATACTGAGAAAAACAGCTTAAGTTGGCAATAACTTTACCCACTGAATTGTAATCATTCTCACTTAGTTCAAATCCAGAAGGTGCCAAAAAAAACCAACAAAAAAACATAGTATTTATTTTTATTGTTTTTCCACTATTTTCTGAAATGACTTTTTACCATGAAAATAAGATTTAACATGAAATATAATTTTTCATGCTAAATGAAGCCCTAGAATCATAATTCTGATTTCTTAGTAAGATGATTCTGCGTGGTTTAAATGATGGGAAATAGCTAGCATATATTTGTCACTAGGCAACAAATGAGCCTTTGGAGCTGATTAAGACCCATTGGTGAGACTCAGATCCTTGTAGCTCTCTAGCTGTGGTGGCTTCTGTGTTCTTCATCAAATACTCACAGATAGCTTAGTGGAGGCGATTAGCTTGGCAATGCATAGATCTTCTCTTAACTTCAATGAAGTGTTTAATACTGCAAGAAGAATATGAAACACTAAAAGACATTTAATAACATGTATGGGGGCATGCACACACATGCAAACACAGAAGAAATTAAAGGCTAAAAGAACAACCCAAGGTTAATTATGAATAAAAAGGTATACTAGTAATCAGTTACAAATGGATAACTTTGTAGTTTGGGTGAACATTTTTTACTTTTGCGAGAGAGTGAGACCTTATGTTACTTTTATAGTAACAGCATGCCTAACCTGGTGATGTTGAAAAAGTATTCAGTTTCAGGACAAATTTGATGTTACTTTTTACTTAAATTATATTTAGTTAAAATTTGCTTATAAAAATGAGATTTTCTTTAAACAATTAAAAATCAATTTCTCAAATAATCCTCATTTTTGATGCATTTTAAAGTGTTTCATATCTTACTCTGTATAATCTCTATCTCAGTGAACTTATAACACTTCATCTATGATTAAACACCTTCAATGTCATTTAAATGACTATTACTCAATTCTATGGATTTATATTTTATTACACATATTATCCTCTTTTTAGGGATTTAGGTTGTAATCATTTTACTCTAATCAAGATGAACATTTTTGTACATAAGTATTTAATTTTAACTGTTTCTCAAGGAAATTTTGATCGTACTAGTATTACTAAATCAAGAGTAGGGGCCATTGAATATTCTCTTGGGGGATGTAAAAGCAATGCCACCCCACATGTGACCTTTTTCCTCACTATAGGCTCTCTATACTTAAATAATATTTAAATACTGTTTGTTCATTTGGCAGTCTAAGACTATTATTTTTTGGCTAGTATTTCTTTGATTATTGCCTTTTTAAAATTTTAGACTTTAGTTGTAGGATGAGTCTAACTACGATCCAGTGTAAATATTTTGTAGACCATGTTTAGAAATGAAAATTGATATCAGCCATGTACCTCTGTTATTCTGATGGGGCAGGTGTTTGATTAGGGCTTGTGAGTGGCATTGTACTAAGCACTTTTCTCCCAACAACTCTTTGGGATCATTTTACCTCTATTTGGAGGATTAAAATGAGAATCAGAGAGTTGTGGTTATCAAATGGCAAAGGCTTGCTTCAGGAGCTAGGTCAATATTCTCTCTACTATGCTGTGTTTAAATAACCCATGGGACTAGAGTAACAAGTACCACTTGTGCTATGCTCTCCTCACAAGTTGTATCATTGCTAACTCAAGGTTTTAAACTTCTACAAATTTGTAAATATAGGGATCCAGTAAACATTAGGGCCCATGGAACAATGTGGGTGTGTTGCATGGCTGTGTTTGTAAGAATGGGCTAGCTCCACAGATCAGAAGCATAGAAGCAACTTCCCGTCCAAGGAAGTCTACCAACTGGCTGGCTTGTTTCTTCACTGCTATGACAAAACACTTTGACCACTACCAACTTGGGGAGGAAACGGTTTATTTATCTTATATCTTCTGGGTCACAGTTCATCAGAGAGCCCAAGGTAGGAACTCATGGCAGGAACCTGGAGGCAGGAGCTGGAGCACAGACCATGAAGGAACACTGCTTACTGTCTTGCTCCCCTGACCCCTGCTCAGCCTGCTTTCTTACGCAAGACAGACCCATCTGCCCAGGGCTGGCACCACCGACAGTGGGCTGGGCCCGGGCTGGCACCACCGACAGTGGCCTGGGCCCTCCCACATCACTCAACAATCAAGAAGGCCCCACAGACATGACCACAGGCCAGTCCATCGAAGGCAATTCCCCAATTGAGGCTCCCTCAACCCAGATGTGTCAAGTTGACACTAAAGCTATCCCGCACAGACACAATGATTAAATTATGCCTCTTTCTCTGCTGTCATGTAAAGTGAAAATGAAAGTATAAAGTTTGATCAAGTTGAAGAAGTATGATACTCATGCCAATGAAAATGATGACGAACTCTGTTCCACTGGTCCTGGTGGTAGCTGAATCTTTATTCTAGTCCCAGTTAAATAGTTTCTGGGAATGTGCATCTTAAACTGGTTTTCCATCATTGCTGTATTATATTTTCATCAAGTTTGCATGTGTGTTCCTCTGTTTCTGGAGATGCACCATTAGGTATAATAGTGACTGTCCATATGTGATTTTGAGCAGAGATTGGCTAATTCAAGTTATGGTGTGGTTTTGGTATGTCATGAATTTCAAAGTCTTAATATGAAATCCATCATTAACAATTTTCATCATATATTGAGTTAATAATATTTTATATGTTGGATTTGTATTGTACTTATTTGATATTTTCATGCAAATTATGAACTCTTACCTAATCTTTTCTCTAAACCATTAAAACTATTTTCCTAGGCCAGGATTTATCTTAGTCTCACGGATCTGACTATTGTCATTTTGAGTAGTGATTAATATTTCTGAATTATAGACAGACTATAAGGTTTCTTTCATTCCTTATGACTTCATCCTAGTCCCTTTATATTGTTTAAGGTTTTTCTTCATTGAATATTACACTTAACACTGCCTCTGATTGTCTAACTGTAGTTATATATGCAGGCATGCCTTTGGGTCTGAATCTTAAGTTACTGCTTCAGCTAATGAAAACTTGGGCTTATGGAAATGAAGTAATATGCCTGTGGTTGGTGGATTCTGGCTTGCTTTAATACTAAATAAAAATTCCCTTTTTACTATATTCATTTTATTTATCTTTATTAAAAAAATCTTTGTATATGAAAACTGTGAGCAAAAAATGCAGTATCAGAACTTGGAAAGTTCATGTTCAAATAAGGATTGCTGTAGCACAAAGTGCACACTTACTAATTTAATGTAAATTAATTTGCCCCTTTATGTGAGTTACATAATCTCACATATTAATATAATGTTAATATGATTTGAAAATAAATTTAATAACTTTCTACTGTGGAACAAAATTTGTGGGCATGGCTAAAATCATTTATTTATTAAATATTAGAAATTCACCTAATCTACTGGAAAAAAATTTGTATAAATAGGATAGTCTACAGTGTTGATAATATAATTTACATGATAGTTTTGTACTACTTACTGTAGATCTATTTTACTGTAGTTTAAGAAAGGCAATGCTGGATCTCCACACAAGTATTTAAACTATAGCATTTTGTTTTAATTTGCATTAGTGTTGGGAAATTCATATACAGGTAAATGTATATGTTTAGATATACATTGGCATACTTAGTATTGTATATTAATGTAGAATGCTGAATGAAATATGGTTTGTACTTTGAAAAGTAAGTTGTAGTGGTAAGGGGAAATAAAGCAGACAGAAAGAAACAAGAATAACCTACACATAGAAATAATTGCCCACAGGAATGAACACAACCCAGATCTCTCTGCCAAGAAGGCCTGAGTGACACTTTAAAAGTTTTTGTTTCTCTGTTGCATGTTAAGGATGTTATGAGAAAATGTATTGTTTTATAATTAACTGTGGAAAGGCATGCCATCTTAATTTGTAATCTGGGGAGTCACAAAAGAAGAGATGTTCATTAGGATACTTCTAGATTATTTTTTAAAATAATGTATGATTTTAACCATTGATGAAGGTCATAAATCATGATGGTTATGAAGGTAATTGATTTAAGTCCTTCTGAGTAATTTTCAACCATTTCAAAGTAAGATTTCTACATTTTATACACAGTTCAGAGTTACTGTCATAATTTTGTGTGAAATCATTTTTTGTCAACATATTACATATTTCCACTTCTCATCTCAAAGTACATCAAAATCAACTTATTTTTGTGTCTGCTAATAATAGAAGTACTCTATCTGAGCCACACTTCAAAGGAAAACTAATTAGACCACTCAGTAAACAATACACCTTTTCACTGAGTAAACAACAAAAGTGCTTATTAATAACTTTGACTGTTTTCTCAGTCTTCATGCCATTCTAGCTTTCTAATATGCCACATAGTATTTAACTTACATAGATGCTACCATACACGAGTACAAGAAAATAACGTGCTTCACGTCATCAAAAGTGAGTATTTCTGGGGCTGGAGAGATGGCTCAGTGGTTAAGAGCACTGACTGTTCTTGCAGAGGACCCAGGTTCAATTCCCAGCATCTACATGGTGGCTACGAACCATCGTTAACTCCAGTTCCAGGGAAATCCGAAGCCGTCTTCTGACCTCCATGGCATTGTACAACACAGGTGCACTTACTTACATGCAGGCAATACACTCATACACATAAAATAAAAATAATAAATAAAATACTTTAAAAAGTATTTCCATATTACCTAAGTGTATTAACCCCTTAGTAATGCTTGTACAAGACCCTGAAGTGAGTTAGTTTCAGACAAGCCATGCAAAACAAATGCGTGAAGATATTTTGAGAATTTTCAAAAAATAAATTCTCTAGTCATAAATCTCATTCATTATCAGACACTAAACCACTTACAGTCAGTGTTCTCCTAATGCTGTAGTACAATATAGAGACATTTACTAATAGTTCAAAGTAACGTGACAATCTGCCTGATGAATCATCTGGGGCTGCTTTTTAAAAAAAAATTTTATTCAGACTGGAGGGATAGCTCAAAAATTAAGAACACTGGCTGCTCTTGTAAAGGACCTGGGCTCAGTTCCCAGGGCCCACATAGCCACTAACAACCGTCTATCTGTAACTCCAGATCCAGAGGATCTGACACCTGTCTTCAGTGGGTACTGCATGCACAGGTACACCTTCATACATACAGGCAAAACACATAAAATTATAAATATATAAAAATAATATTTTTATTGGTTCCTTGAGAATTTTATATAATGTATTTTGATCATATTCAGACCCCCTCTTCATTGCCTTGTAGATCTGTTCCATCTTCCTATACCCCTCATTTCATGTCCTCTATCATTTTTTAAGGCCTATTGAGTCTAATTTACATTCCCAAATGCTCTTGAGTGTAGGTTCCAGGACTGTATATTTTTCAAAAATATACTTTAGTGACAGATAGTCTCATGAGATGCTGCATAAAAACATGTCCCTTGGCTAACAAAGTTTGAAAAGTGTTTCATGTTTAATCCCATATAGAGACATGAAATGAATATAAAAATATGTGTGTATTTTAGTGCTATGTGCAGTCTTACAATACAAGGCATTGTTTACCAAAGTATCCACAACTTGTTTCTTATTTATATAGGGAAAAATTCTATTTTTAGAAGACATTTTTTGGGAAATTCTGAGGTAGAAATATGTTTTAGAAGTGTTTTGTCATTATGCAAAAACAGAGATTTTCTTTAGTTACTAAATAATCAATACAATGTATGCTTGTGCAATCAAACCATGTATGTTTAAAAGCAGAAGCAAAACAGACGAATGAAACCTTCTTAATTAGAATAGATAACATTGTTCAGAATAAAATATATGTATGCATAGACCATCATGAGAAAACCTTCAGCCTTAGACCATCTTCTGTTCATCTTACTTAGCTAACTTTGAGCAGTAGCTCTTTGAAAACTCTGTGGGCATCCTAGAAGCTTCTCTTTTATAGCCTCAGTTGCTCAGTGGCGTCAGACCCTTGGATCTGGAATGACAAATAGATTATCTTACTATTGTACTGAAAAAATTAATATTCTGATGTATAACTTCCAAGGTAACATGACATGATCATCAAGGACTGGGACTCTCAGAGTTAAACTGGATTCAAATTCTAGTCTTGCTCTTTATTGGCCACTTGTGTGACTGTGAAGTCACTACTCTGTGAAAAGTTATCTCTCCAAGGCAGGGGTTTTCTTGATCCTGTTTGTTGCTGTGTATTGCCTTGACATGCAATGACCCTTGATAAACATTTTGGAATGGATGAAAATGAAAACAGCCATGATTTTAGAATGTGATTGTGTTAGTTAAATTCATACACTTACTCATTTTAGGAGAGGAACTGATACCATAAGCTTGGGAAATTTAAATATTAAATACCTCATTCTCATATTCTTAGAATTCTTTCCTTTGCCTCCAGCTTCATAAATTGCACCCTCCAGGGAATCTTTACATTAACATGTCCCACTGACACTTCATATTCCATATGCCCATTTTGGGTTCATCATCTTTTTTTGTGATTTCCTCTTCATGCGTTCTCTGCCTTCCTGAAGGCTGCACAGGCCATCACTCTCACTTCAGCCTCCTGTTGCTCTCATCCACACCCCAGAAACAACGTCTTTCAATTTTTTTCCAGGTCTTCTTGCTGAAGATGTCCCTGCTCTGTTATATCTCTCTTATCCTCAGCATATAAACTGTGTAAACTTATTATTTATCATCTTTGCTACTGCAGTAGACACAATAATAGTTTGTTGTAGGAAACTCAGTCCTTGCAGTTTCATCCTTTTGGTGAACAGCGCAATGCAACATATACTTCTCCAAGAGTCTCCCAACTCTCACTCTAAGAAACACAAGCCAAAACAATTTTTAAACAATAATTTATTTTTAACTTATGTTTCTCATTTCAAACTTGTAAACTTTCGGGAGTTGTGTAGGTAAATCACTGATGTTCACAATTTTAGTGCTTTCACTAAGCATATATAAAAAGCTAATATGTGATGATTTAAACCAAATCTTTGTATTCTGGAGTATGTGCTTTTTTGTGGCTAATTTGATGAAAATAGAGAATATTCTATTTTTAACAAATGTATAAAGATATAATTGTCAGAGTGAGAAGTTTAGGTATTCCATAATTATCAGTCATTTTTTTTTAAGATGGAGTCTCCCTGTAGCCCCAGCTGGCTTAGAATTAGCTATGTGGACCACCTCAAACATTTTTTTTTTCTTTTTAAGATTTACTAATTTTTCTTTTTTATTGACTTTTTGGGAATTTCATATAATATTTTTTGATCAAATATAGATCCCTTCCTCCATCTGTACTCCCCCAACTTTATATACATATATATAGTTCTGTATGTATAACTATAAACTAACTATAACTATATCTATAACTATATCTATCTATCTATCTATTTATCTATCTATATATGCCTATAGAGTCAAACTTCTGTTCCCTAATACTTTTTGGTGTGGATCTATCCACTGGAGCCTGGTCAACCTACCAAGAGTCTCACCCTTGAACAAGACTAACTCTCCCCCTTCCAGAAGGCATCAGTTCCTGATAGTTCCTCAGATAGAGTTAGGGTTTCTTATCCACCTCCCCCATATCCATGCTGAGATTTTGTCTGCCTTGAGCTTTTGTGAGACTCTTGCCTCTCATCATGGCTGTGAGTTCATAACTGCTCAGCGGTCTGCAAAACTTTTTCCCTGTTGTCATCTACTGCCTCTAGTTCTTACAATATTTCCACCACCTCTTCTGCAATGATCCCTGATGGTTCAAACTTTTGAGTAATATTTTGCTTTTACATAGGCCTAGACCTTGGATTCATTAAATGTGTAGAACTTTCTTGGTTTCTATCATATCGTATTGAACCTATACTTGATAATTATTGTGTATTCGAATTTCTGCATGTTTTTAAATTTACTACATAATGATGTTTCACTGCAAGAGTTATATTATAATAGGAATATTAGGATGTTGCTGACAAAAACTCTGATCTTGAAATCTGCCTCTGGCTAATTCATTTGCTCAGTCTTCATTCATTCATTCATTCAAATGGCAGGTATTATTGAGGTGGTTTGTTTTTTTTTAAATTTTTTCTTATTGTTTGGAAGATTGAATGTAGTGTCAACACATAGAAACCTTTTTTCTAGGCTTACATTTGGATGTATGCTAGTAGATGTATCACTTCTTTCTTTGATCTTAAAAAAATAGATTGATAAATCATTAAGACACTGAGCATTATAGAACACAGCCATTCCAGTATTATAAGCTTGGACGTTAGTCCTGATTTCAAAAAAACTATGAATATATTATTGAGTTAATTAAACCAGCTTTTTGATAGCTTATAAAAATATTAATTTCAAGTACAAAGTTGCTTCTAAAGTAGATGATAATTTTTGAGTCATAGTATGATTTCATTTGGGTGTCTCATTAAAGATGTTATGACTGCAAGTGAATGCTCTATTAGGTAAATTTTGGATGGGTTTGCATATTATTAATATCTTAGTGAAGTACCTGGATGACGGCGTTATGTAAAGAAAATTGAAAATTAAATAACACATATTTGTATGCTTTTAAAGTAGCTAAAATATATTCAAAATGCAATTACTTCACTTATTCCTTCTGAAGGTGTTTTTCTTTGATATAATCAGGTTTTTTTGAAACCAAATTAGTCTTTTGAATTTACAGTGTGGTCAAGTGTACATTAACAATTTTATGACGTAGCACAACATGGCTTTTGTTATTTCTTCCTTTGATTTTCCTAAAATTAACATTGTCTTAAATATTTCCAATTAAAGTGCTTTTAAATTTTCTAAATACATCTGTATTTCTTTAGAATATTTGTTTGAGAAAGTGAACTATTTCAAGTGCAAAGGCTCTTAATTTTTCACTTAATACATGTAGCAATACACCGTTTTAAAAAGTAATATTGTGCCAAATGTCATAATTCCTTATGTGAGTCTTGGGAACCAGTCAGTGTCTAACTGTTTTAATATCCCTGAAATTGTAATTTTATTTTCATGATGTATGAGCAAATAGCTTTATTTGGGTAAAGTTAGATTTCCTTCTTGAAAGATTTGTGAAATAGTAACTTGGTGCAATAAATTTGTTTTTGACTATATGATAAAAAATTGATCAAGGGCTGGAAAGATGGCTTAGTGGTTAAGAGCACTGGCTGCTCTTGCAGAGGACCTGGGTTCAATTCTCAGCACCCACATGATGGCTAACATGTGGTAACTTCATCATCTGTAACTTCAGTTACAGGGGATCCAGTGCCATCTTCTGACCTCCATGAGCATTGCACGACACAGATGCACTTACATCCATGCAGGCAATATACTCATACACATAAAATAAAACAATAAAAATATTTAAATGGTGAGGGAGTTGAAAAAGATTTGCTTCCACTTAATGTTGCTTTATGACTTATTCTTTCTTGATCTTTATAGGGCAGCATAATTAAAAACATTTTAAAATTTCAGTATTTTGCTTTCTGCGATAAATTGGAAATGATAAAAAATTGAAATGAAGTTTTTGCTATGGTTTGAAATGGTTAGAAACTAACATTTAGTTGAGATTCAAATTTTAAAAATAAAAAATTCAGGCTTCCTTTTCTATGTTAAATATGGCCAGATTAAGACACTTTATCTTTTAATTTATATCTTGTAAATTTGGAATGCACAATAAATTGTATGTATGTGGACATCTAACTTCCTTTTAAAAATGCTAGAGAAGGAAGATTTGCTAACAAGATGAAGGAAAAAGATTGTTCTTGAAGGTCTGTCCTTGTCCAAATATGATGATTCTTGAATTCTGGACACTAAACACTTTACCCCTTCATTAAAATGTTACCAGTTCTCTAAGTCTTGTGGACAAATTTTAGTTAAGAACAGAATAAAATTACTAATTTTAAAACATAAGAGTTCCCTTTATTTTTGCTTTTAATTGTAAGGGAAATCAAAAGTTCATTTCACGTACATTCATTTCATCAGCCTGTATCTTTTGGGCCCTCATGGCATGCTGCTGTGCTGATTCTGGGACATATATAGGCAAAAGAAGTCAATGAACAATTCCTGTGGGGGCAGTGTGTCTTGCCAAAGTCTCTCCTAGGTTGGATCATTTCACAGAGAGCCATAAGAAGAATCAAATTGTGAATGGAGGGATTAGACATAAAGGCAATAGAGATGGCCACTGACATCTGGCAAGAATCAATATTCTCCAGATAATAGAAATCTAATGTTTGGAGATAACTTTCATGACCATATACATTGGTTCATGCTGAAGTTTAACCAAGAACTACCTCCACATTCATATGGGTGTACTTTCTGATAAGCTGTTTGAATGAGTAAACATAGGCATAAAGTTATTAACTAGATTGGTATAAAAATGCCCTAAATGTGTTTCATGCATTTGTATAGAACAAAGGGTTATTTGTCTACCCTTCATATTGTTGCATTTATAAATATGATGAAGATGTATTTCACCACAAATAATTTCTAGAATGCCCATGAAAACATGAATGTGAATGTGTTGTTGCATTTAAGTTTTTGTACTTTGGTAACTTAATGATTCTCAAAATGGTCAAATTTTGGACTCCTCAGACACTGCATATACTTCTTCCCATTGTTGTTACTTATTATGCTTAGTCTATTAAAGTCTTAACTAATTATTTTATAAGCAATTTTCAATGTAGATACTATTTAAAGTACATAGAAACAGCATAATGAATACCCTGTACATTAGTTACTTTAATTGTAACTGACAAAAGTGTAAGACAAAGTGATTGAACTGAAGAGAAAGAAGATTTATTTTGCTCATAGTTTCAGAGTGTTCAGTTCATGGTTGCTTGGCCCTATGCACTTGGTCAGAACATAAAGGTCATAGACACATTACTGGAGATGAGGGCTGTTTGCCCTGCGATCAGCCAGCAAGAAGAGAGAAAAGGGGAAAGCTGATGTGCTGCTTTTTCCTGGATGACTCTGTCTGGGATCCAAGCCCCAAAAGATGGATCGTCCCCCTTCAATTGAATTCTTTGTAGAAATACTCTAGGAGATACACCCAAAGGTTTTTGCCTCATCATTTCCTAGGTGGTTCTGATTCCAGTCAAATTGACAATGAATATTGACCATCCAAGCCTGCTAGAGCTTGAATGTGTCTCCCAAAATTCAAATATTAGAGGGGAGTGGACACAGTGGAAGTATTTGCAGTTTGATAGCATGACCTCATGGTTACTACAGGGGTCGTATGTTAGTTACTTTTCTGTTGCTATAATAAAATACCACAAACAGGGCAATTTATAGATGAGTTTCTTTACTTTTCCTTTTCTATTGTTATGGCAAACACCATAACCAAAAGCAACTTATGGAAGAAAGTTTATTTGAGCTTATAGTTCTAGGTGGATAAGAGTCCATCATGGAAGGAAGACATGGCACCAAGTGGCAGGCGTGGTGGAAGGAGCTGGAAGCTGAGAGCCCACATCTTTAACAACAAAAATGAAGCAGGATTGGGGGGGCAAGTACAGGAGGGGGCAAAGCTACACCTCCTAAAGATTCCATGGCCTCCCAATCAGTGCCACCACCTGCTGGTGGCCCACCGCGGGGCCAAGTGTTCAAATATGTGAGCCTATGGGGCACATTTCTCATTTGAACAATCACAGTTATGTTCTTTTGCTCAGGTTAATTATCACAGAAGTGGATTTTATGAAAGTAAATTTGGCTCCTCTTGTTCTCTCTCTGCATTTCTTTGTCCCTCTGCCACATGATGTTTTCTGCCATGAGTTGACAGAGCAAGAAGGCATTTGCCATATGGCTGCCTCTTCATGCCAGGCTCCCTAGTCTCCAGAACCGTGAGAAATATATTTTAGTTCATTGCAATTTACCCAGCCTTGGGAGTTTGACTATAGCAGTGCAAGGTAGACTAAGGCACACTCCTCCTGATCTTGTCAAATCTTTTATATGCAGTTATAATTGCTTTAGACAGACATAACATTCTGCATTGCTGTTTCGTTCCAATACCATTTCTCATTCCTCAGGGGAGTGAGGGAAGTACAATTCTAAATTTGGTGTTTTCACCATAAACAATGTGTTATTATCTTTCTAATACATAAATACAGTTTTAAACCATAAATATTGTTTTGAAATTTATTACATTATCAAACATGCATCTCTAGAATATTCATCTGATTAAATAAATAGTTGTTTTTTGTATGGATATTTTATAAATGTATCAATTTAGTTACATATTCCCTTGGAAATGATCATTTAACTTGATGTCAAATCTAAATACTACTAAATTTGTCTTTGTTCAAGTTTAAATTTCTCTTTTATAGTTTTATATTTTCTCTAAAAATTTAATAATTCAGCTTTTAAAAAGCTGTGTTTGCTATGAGGACCTACAATTTCAAATATTAAATATTTTTGTAGTTTTATTTTCATTCCATTATCTAACATTATCAAAATAGATTGTAACAGATTATAGTTAGCAGATCTAAAAAATAATTTTTAATAACAGTAGAAAATTAGTCAATCAATTAGAGATCTGACAAGACTTATAGTGTTGAAACTTTTCCATAATTATGGCATTGAACTTTGTTTCACATGTTTAGTTGTTGCCCTCTTAGAATAGCCAGTCAATATTCCTAGTAACCAGCTTTGAAAAATTAACACAAATGCTCCAGATCCCTTAGAAATATAGATTTTTAACAAACATCAAATTTAAAATGCCATATGATTATATTTAAAAGTAGTATGTTTTACAAAGAAAATCAAGCATGGCCTTTGGTATGCAAACTAATAACTGTCTGAGATTGTGGAAATAATAGGTTTTATTTTCCATCTGCCTGAAGCATTGCTCATCTCCTGGATGAATTATAGAAGAGGCTATACAATGTGTAATCAGGAGCAAATAATTTTTTATTGTTAGTGATTAGAAAAATTATAATGATCTATGTTGAAGTTGAGTTTATGAGGCACATAACAATTTTTCAACTCTAAAAAACTTTCAGTTCTTACAAGCACCAATTGCAGTTCTTTGAATTATTGCAGAGTCCCTAATCTGATTGATTAAAATCACATTGTTCTTTTGACTCTGTGTCACAAAATAAAGTAGGGACATTATCTCTTTAAAAATGTGTGGGTTTCTTTAAGTATATTTTTATCAGTGGACACTGAGCTGTTTACTAAAAATTTCAAACTTCAGGATCTGTTCACAGAGGATAATCTTGAAATAAACAAATTTGAGATGTGTGTGTGTGTGTGTGTGTGTGTGTGTGTATTGCCTTTTGTTTGATTGGCAAAGATAATTTTGGAAGATTTATTCTGAGAAAAGATAGATTTTAACCATCACAGCGCTTGGCATTGAAATGTCATTTTTTAATGTCAAAAGTAAAGTACATACCAGATTATCTTTTGTTTCCACACAGATTAGTCAACTAATGTCCATCAACTTTTTGCCAGTTTAAAATACTTTGTGCTAATAATTATATTTCTAATTCCAAATAATATTTGTATCCAGATAATAGATGTTTTATGTCAGGGAGTTCTAAAGGAAATTTACATGAGGCATTAATTTAGTATTCCATAACATACATATCTTCATATGGATAAACTATAATCACTGAAATTTCTCAATGAAATAAGTAGTCATCATAGTAACAGACTATTAAGTAAACAAACTATGTTTGTCAGTGAGTATTATTATTTACAGACTGCCATATCTGTTAAGTGAAAGAGAAATAAGATATTTATAACCTAAGAAAGCAAAATAAATACTTTATTTTTTTATTTTATTTTAATGTTTTATTGATTTTTTTGTGTATTTCACACAGAACATCTTTTTTTCTCTTCTTTCCTTCCTTTGTTTATTATTATTATTTTTTATCAAATTTTTGTGTATTATACAGGACATCTCAATAATTCTTAATCTTTATACCCTCTTCCCCACTGGCACCCTTCCACCCCCCCACACACACTGGAATTCATACATTCTGTCATTTGTCTTAAGGCCTATTGTGTTAAGTTAGTGTCCCAGACTTCCCTCAGTGCAAGTTGATCCACTGATGTCTAGTCAGCCTGTCTAGAGTCTTTTCCTTTAGGAAGATCAGCTCTTCATCAGCCAGCAGTAATCAGTTGCCAATATTTCTTCAACTAAGATTGGGATCAGCTGTCCATTTCCCCAGTTCTATGCTGGGTTTTTGTCTGTTTGAGTTTGCATAGGTCCTATGCATGCTGATGCTATCACTGTAGGTTCATATGAGCAGGTTCCCAGAAGCTTGTAGGACTCTATTTCCATATGGTCCTGACCTCCTCCCTAGCTCTTTCAGTCTTTCTGCCCCCATTTCCCCAATGGCCCCTGAGCCCTGGGTGGGTGGAGTTTAATATAGGAGTCCTGTCCAAGAACCGGCATTCTGCAGACTCTGAGTCTCCACACTTTGGCCATTTATGACCTTTTGTGTTCCTGGCCCTCTATTGCATGATGAAGCTTCATTAATGAGAACTGAGATATTCATTATTGTCTACATTACCCCTTGTTCTCTGTTCCATGAGCCTTAGGTGTAGAGGTTGCATTGTAGATGTGCCACTTAGATTTGGGCAATTCACAGACAATGTCAGTGTGTAACTAGTTTCATACAGAACATCTTAATCATATTTGTACTACCTTCCCCATTGGTCCCCTCCTATAGCCCCTCTCTGGAATTCATACATTCTATCATTTGTGGTAAGGCCTATCATGTCAAGTTAGTGTCCCCAGATGTCTTCAGTGCACGTTTATTCACTGAGATCTAGTCAGCCTATCTAGATTCCCTCCCTTTGAGAAAATAAGGTCTTCTTCATCCAGCAGTAATCCACTGCCAATAATTCTTCAACTAACATTGAAGATTAGACAGGGAGAGAGATAAATAATGCCTAGCTAATATAAAAAACAACGGGAAGCATATTAGTCCATAAACTTACTGAAAAATTTCACATACACTAACTCTACATGAGTCTTTGTGTATAGCTGAAGGCTACATAAGTAACAGTGCCAGACAGGAGAAACTTTCCTTTGAGTTATTAGCCAGGATAGTTCAAGAGACTCCCAGAATTACACAGGCTATTGGCACAGCCCTTGATCGCTTCTCAGAACTTGAAGGTAAGACCTTGTTGCTAAAGACAGAACATAGTTCAGACACAGGATTTGGAGCAATGGAGCTGGAACTGACCTGGAAGCAAAATGAGTACTTTAGCGATATATAAAAATACTGAGTTTTAGAAACAACAAATAAATAGAAAGTATAATATGAATTTAACCAATACATAATGACTGTGCTTACGAAAACCATTTAAGACATGCAATTGTTGTTACTATTATACAAAGTAAACATTACCATTTCAGTTGGTATAGTTGGATGCTAGATGTTTTAAATAAGTTGCTTGATATTACAAAGTGACAGAGACAGAATCAAAACCCAAGCCCCCAGACTCTAATCATCCTGCCACCCACCCAGTGATCTGTTTGTGCATTTGTATGGATGAGAGTCAACCAAAGTTACATAAAATAGTCAGAAGAGTAATGATTCAAATAAGAAGTGCTTGATTTTGAGTCAGATTGTTATGTAATCCACACTGGGTATGTGCTTAAAGATATTTGGAAAATTATTAAGTTTTTGCAGAAATTATAATTTTTTGGTCATATAGTTTGGAGGTCATGAGATACATAAATAATTTCAGTGGCTAAAAAATTTTGGCCATATAACCAAGCCAAAAGACAAGATTCTCTACTGAAAAAAAGTTTGGTACTTGTGTTCAGTGATAACCAGATGTTAAATGCTGAAGCTGCACTTTCTGCATATCCTTCCTGTGCAGTACAAAAGAGGAAGGACTCTTACTTCACTTCTGTGTCTTGCACTGAGGTCTCAGTATAGTGTTATGATAGCTTCATTGTCTCATCTCTACTTGACTGAAGTTTTACCTCATGAATTCCACTTCACTGACATTTTTATTCCTTGCATCTGTTCCACCAGAATATAAACTTTGTGGGAATAAGGACCTTGACACCTTTTGATATTTAAACTCTGCAAAATAGAGTAGGCTTTTAAAAAATAGTCACTTAATTCATGTTGTTGAAGTAACTGGAAGTGAACTCTATGTGTTTCTTCAAGTGGTGGATAAGAAGCTCATGTGTTGCTACGCACAGCCATCCTGTCCCTGACATGATAGTACTGTGTTCAAACACAACCCAGCCCCCTAGCTACCATCTTTCACCTGGGTTCAGTCTCTAGGAACTTCAAGGACCTGCTTTTCATGCCCAGTATTTTAATAAACTGGTGAAATGAATACGATTTAATTTCTTTATCAGAAGAAATGTAAGAATGTGGCTCATAGGATATCTTTTCTTGGGGTAGGGGAGGTGGAGGTTGAGACAGGGTCTTACTATGTAGCCCTGGCTGGCCTAGAACTTCCAATGTAGACCAGTTGGGCTTGGAACTTACAGAGATCCACTTGCCTCTGCCTCCTGAGTGCAGGGATCAAAGGTGTATAGCACCATGTCAAACCTCAGATTTTCACTTATAAACAGAGGAATCATTTGAGAAGTTAATTAGATAAAAGATAGCAAAAAGAAAATTTTATAAGTCACGCCTAATCACAATATTTTAAACTTTTTACAAATGTTTCCAGCTAGTTGCCATATCCCACTATACAGTTAAATAGTTGTCCATTGTGACAGTAAAACTGCAACCTAATTGCTATTTAGTATTGGAACTTATCATAATATTGATCAGTGTGGGGAGCTTTGATCCACTAGCCTGATACTTTATCTTGCCTTCTGCCATTATACTCTTGACTTCTTGAGTGGATCATCTGTAGAGTGTGTTGGAAATAAGGAGGGCTCTATCTTTATTTCAACATAATATTAATTGAGCTCAAACTGTGAAGGCCATTTAGTGATCTGCCTGTGTTCTTTTAATTAGCTGCACTGGTCCCAAGTGGCCCTACTCTCTAAATATCCAATTAAAAAGGCCAATTTCTCTTGTTTTGTTCTGAGTCTTTTAGCACTCAGGATATTATTTTAATTTTTCTTCATTGAGTCACTTTTATAGTGATAATGTTACAGTTTCTGTATAATTGTTCCACCTTCCATTCCTCAGCAGAGTTTGCTATGGGAAAAAATTAGCCAAAGTGTGAAGCTGGAGTTAGAAGGCAGTTGCACATGAAAGCCATTCAGTGCAGGAGGACCACAATTAGACAGGGCAGATACGGGTTGGGTCTTGGAAACATCCATAGTAACTGTATGCACTTTCAGGGTCCAGTGATAGAACTTCACAACAGCTGTTCTTCCATTCTCTTTTGACTACTTCTCAGTTATATTGGATATATGGGGAAAAAAGGTGGGGAGTAGAGAGACTAGGGAGGAAGAGAAGGAGAGGAAGGGAGAAGGAAGGTAGAGGAAGACTCCAAATTAATCTGTAGGAAAACTAAAAATGCTTTTATGAGACTGAGAGATGGCTCAGCAGTTAAGAACACTGGCTGTTTTTGCAGAAGACCCAGGTTCGAATCCCAGCACCCACATGGCAGCTAACAACTGTCTGTAACTCCAGTTCCAGATGATCCAACTTCCTCTTCTGTCCTCCTGGGGTACTGCATGACATGGGTGCACTTACGTACATGCAAACATACATATAAAATACACACACATAAAATGAAAATAATAAATAAAATATTTAAAAAAATGTTTTTATGGGGTCTGGAGAGATGGCTCAGTGGTTAAGATCACTGGCTGCTCTTGCAGAGGACCTGGGTTTGATTCCCAGCACTCACATGGTGGCAAACAACCATCTGTAATTCCAGTTCCAGGGGATCTGATGCCTTCTTCTGACTTCGGTGGGCATTGCATTACACGGGTGCATTTACATACATACAGGCAATACATTCATACACACACACACACACACACACACACACACACTTTTACTCCTGTCATATTCTTTTGCTTTGTCCTTATATTTGAGATTCTTTTCTACAGCATACAACTAAGTAAAATTATTGTCAGTCATGAATGATGTGAATTTATCTGAAGACTTCCTCCTCCCTTCACCTCTCCCTCCTTCCCTCCTGTCTTTCTCTACCCCCTTCCTTTCTTTTGGAGCTGATTCTTGAAAGAAGAAAGCTAGAGCCCAACATGTTGGCACATGCCTTTAATCCTAGCGATAGTGAGGCAAAGGCATGTGCATCTCTGTGAGCTCCAGGTCATTCTGGTCTGCAAAGTGAGTTCCAGGCAGTCAGGGCTACATAGTGAGATCCTGTCTCAAAACAAACATATGCAAACAAACAAAACCCTAAACCAACCAAAAACAACAACAACAAAACCAAAGAAGAAAAGAAAGAAGCTGTAATCTAAAGTGAGTTTATATTCAGTCTTCAAAAAAATCCATGAGACTTTTAGTATACACTACCTCTTCTAGTTTGCTTTACTTAAAATTTTTATAGGGTTATAGTCAGTAATCTACAATCTACACTGATTTTCTTTCATATAATTTGTAAAAGGAAAGGTGATTTCATATCACTGTGTCAGCCATTGTCAATATAGAAATAATGATCATATTTGGCTAGGAAACTAAAAGAATAATTACACTAACAGAAAACTAGACAAATCAATTGTTAATTGTCAGTTTAGTAAAGACCTTTAAAATAACTATTATAGAGTCTAAAATCCCCATTATTATTTCTACAAATGGTAAAATGTTGCACTTAAGAAATATATCTTAATAATTTCATAATTTTGTTAGAAAGAGGAGTCAAAGTCAATAGAAAATTTGATGCATAAAATTTACACATGTAAATCCATGTTGGTGTGATGTTTTCTTGTCTTAGAGTAATTCTCTATTTTCATAAACAAAAGCTATTCATTCAAAACTTGCTATACCAAGAGTGTCGGCCATCATCATTTGCATATGACAGAGACTCAAAGATGGACTGAACAGTGAGAAAGCTTAATAGAAAAAAAGGGAAATAGGGAGAAAGATTCTTTTATGCTCTCTTAGGAGGATGTCAGCTTGGAGAATAGAGTAATTCTAGTATTCATAGTAGAATCTATTCTAATGCATAACATTTATAGTATGTATATATTCTTTATTTGGATGAAAATCATCAACACTAATTCTTTCTCTAGAAACGTGAGTAGGTAAATAGAAAGACAGCTGTGACATAGCCAGTGATATGCTGGAAGCATAAAGCACAGGGCTGAATGCTAAGTTTATTACAACAGAAGAAAAGTGTTTCATAAATCACATTTCAGGAGGCCTTTTAGACATATTGGGTCTAAAGTAAACTATAATGAAATGAAAAATGATGCAGATAAGGATAATATATCCATAAAGTATTTAGTAGTCAGTGCCTAAATATAAATTTTCTTTAAGAAAGAAGAGTCTTTAATGAATTTTGGAATACAACATATAGAGGAAGGTTTTCAGTATTCTCTGTTAGGCTGTTCTTGTTTACAGAGAGGAGATTCAACAATGTATATTCTGGGTCCTGCCTTGCAAACACAGTAGAAAAGATGTTGGAGAAGTAAGCACTTTAACCTTTAAAAATGAAGATTTTTCATATCCCAAGAAAATTTAGGCCTGTCTACTTAGGTTTATTTGTCTCATCAATTTATTCTACTATAGTCACCTTAGTTTCAAATCGGGCAAATTGCCAGATATTTGTGTGTGTGCCACATGTTGCTGGCAGTCTTGTTTTGTTGTCATCAGTAATTTGTAGTCATAATTAACACATGGAGTCTGTCTATGCTTATAGACGCTGCTCCTGAGTTCTTCCAGTGTAGTAAGTAGTTTTATTTCTTGAACTATATTTTGTGGTTCATGGTGTCATTATTCTTACTTGAAAAATGAAAAAAAAACTAAGTTAGGATGCTAGGTAACTTGTCCAAGTCCAATCACTGCTATAATAATTTAGAACTGGGATTCAGATCTCACTCCTCTGCTATGATAGCTGAGATGTCCACTGCAGGACCACAGTGGACAATGTGGAAAGAATGTGAATTTGTATTTAAAAGGTAGGTTTGTCTCTTCTGCAAATTTTAACGGCCTCTCCTTGTGCATTAGTTTAATTGACTACAAAAGTGGATGGTTGGCAAATATTTCAAGAGGGATAATGTGAAGAACATGATAATTTCTAAAAGGAAAAGCATTCTAAAACTGATGAAAAGTGACTCACAGTCTTTCACATATTAATAATGTGTAAAGTCTCAGGATAAAGGTAGTGAGGAAGTTTAATTTGAGATGTGTTGAACATCTTTAAACTTGTTTTTAGATGCAAATGCCATCTATAAAGGGAGTGATGTAAAGCTGTCTGATTTAATGGAAGACCATGGTTTGTTTATGTATAGCAAAGATTCATTTTTGGATTTTGTAACTGGTATGAATAGACCTTTATAAGGCTCTCTTCCAAAATCAGAAGGATCTACACTTTGAAAGGCCAAGCGAGTATGTAAAACATACTGTATCATGTCTCATAAAACAAACTTCAAGAAATGAAACATGCATACAGCATGTAATGTTCCAATCGGCCTCTATTTAGCTGCTATCTCACCACCCCCTTTCCAATCTCTAGTAATCATTGGTTGCCATTCAGTTTTAATTTTTTAATTACATGTATAGAAGAGAACATGTTATTACTTGTGATTGTCTTATTTTAATTAACATAAAGTTCTCTAGTTCTGTCCATTTTTTGAATATTGCATGATTATTTTCAATGGCTGGATAATAGTCTATTGATATTTACACCACATTTTCAATATTCATTCATCTCATGATGATGTGCCCCTAAATCGAGTCTATGTCTAGCTATTGTGAATAATTCCACAATAAAGAGATATAATTGTGCCCCTTTGGGCTGCTGTTTTCATTTCCTTCAGGTTTATACCCAGAAGTGAAATAATTAGATCATATGGTAGAGCTATCTTTCATTTTGTGGAAACCTTCATATAGTTTTCTGTAGGGACAGTGCCAGTTTACCTCCCTCACCAACACTGCATGAGAGGCTTCCTCTTCCCTACACATTCACTAGCATTTATATATTATCATTTTGAAAATATATATTATAACTGGGATGAGATGTCATCTTAATGAAGTCTTCACTCACATCTCCTGATGGCTAATAGTATTGTTTGATCATGTATTTGTGTTTCTTTTGAGACATATATATTCAGATACCTTGCACATCACTTAAATGAATACTTCTGTTTTTAAATACAGTGTTTGGGTTCCTTTGAAAAGTGAATAGTTACTGTTTGAACTCAGATATATTTACCTTTCTTTGGTTTCACGATAATCTGAAATTTTATTTAAATATAACAAATAGTTTTTCAATATTTTGTTTGTAATTACAGATTGTAAAATGACAAACAACTCGAGTTGTAGATCAGCAGTAGTTGCCTTGCAAAATTGAGGGCTTAGGTTCAATTCACGGCACTTCCAAGAAAAAGCAGGGAGAGACACAGCACTCCTGGCTCCTCAGGACTGCAGGATATGTGGTATTTGGTTTAGTGTGACAGCTCAGCAGTAGTTGGTGTGTAGGCCTCAGGACTGCGGGATATATGGAATTTGGGTTAGTGAGATGGCTCAGTGATAGTTGGTGTGAAGGTCTAGACACATGAGTTTGATTTTCAGAGCCCATGTAAATATGGAAGGAGAGAACTGACTTGAGAAATTTGTCCCCTGATCTCCACATGTATGCCATTGCACACATGTGTGCACATGCACATCGTGTACACACATACTACTACTAGTATTACTACTGTTATTACTTCTACTACTACTACTAAAAATTGTAATAAGACACACAATTGTGAATATGCATAAATATGTTATTTTCTAGAGAATGAGTTTTGCCATTTCTGAGTCTTGTGATAGTCATGAATATAGTAGATACCATATTTGTTGATATATTTATATAATAAAATTATATAATTTGTTATCTGTAGAATTTTCTTTCTTTTTTCTGGTTGAGGTTAGTCTGCTTTTAATCAGTGGTAAGCCTCAGGATGTCACTGACTGTGTTTGCAGCAGAGAATCTGGAACATTAGAGTGTGAAGGTGACCTGGGGTTAGTTTTTATTCTGCCTGTAGACTTGAATAACTTTTGGGGTTGGAGTTGGTCCCAGATTAAGTGGTAGATGAGGACAACTCCTTTTCTGGTCCTCTGCTTGTTCTCATTCCTGTTGTCAGTTTTCCTTAAGCTGCAAGGGTCTAGACTCTGAAGTGTTTGTCAATTCTGTGCCACTTTTAATCCAGGACCACGCTTAAAGGTGTTCTGTGTTCAAGGAGTTTCAAAATCAGTTGGGAATCACTCTAGGCTAAAAAGGTTTCAGGACTGAAGTGAACAAAACAAAACCTTCATTCAGATAGTGCAGAGGACAGTTTGCTCAAGAGGGCTCTGAGGAGGGACTCACAAAGCATAGAATCCAGGCCACTGCCCCTGAGGATGCCTTTGTTCCTGACTTCGTATGCTCACATTCTGCATCAGTTTTATAAGCTGAATTTAAAAATTCAACCTCTGCTTTCATAACTTCATCTGTACACAACATTCAAAAATAATTAAATTTACGTGTGGAACAGGCACATTTGTAAGGAACCAGTGGGAAATAAAAGAGTTTTCCAAATGAAGCTTTCATACTACTTGTCAGATGATAACTCTGAAGTGACTTTGGGGACTAGCATGAAGAAAATGCTGTAAATAAGTAAGACTTCTGATACTTATTCTCTTCATTTAACCAAAGACATTTGCTTAAATATTGTATTAGAGGAAACTTTCATGATAATGTCTTTAAAGGACTTGGAAGTAGAATTGATTAGCTTTATTATATGGATAAAAGATTACTTTCCCATGATTAAAACAGACTCTGGCATTGTTTTTGAAAATGCAAAATCAATTGAACATTTATTTCAAGCAAGTGTGTAACCCTCTATATCACTACATGATGAAAACAAGGGAGGAAGTGAGGGAGCAGGTCCTTCTCAAGAGTGCTTCATCAGACTCAGGAATCAGAAACTGATGAGAGGTTTCCATGGTCACAGTCAATTCAGCTGTCTACTGCATCATTCCTGTGCAGACTTTCTCAGAATCAGTGTTTTCTCAGAAGCTCTTATAGAAGTTGTAAAGTACTGGGGAAAGCCCATTTTCTTTAGTTGGCTAGAGAAGGTATGATTTTATTTTCCATAAGATTTTCATCTCCTCAGTTGTATGAGATACTTTAAAATGAATACTGTTTAACCATTCTCACACTCAGTGATAGGTTTTTTTCCAAACTTTCAGAAATATAGTAACATTAAAGAGATGAAAAATTTACATTTTATTTCCCCATTCCACAGATTGTCAGTTCTTACACTCCATACTGAGGAGGGGCAAGTTTTTATTTTATTTTTATTTATTTAAAATTATTTATTTAATAACCACATGATTAGAAGAAGCATTTCATGACAACAGCATTGACATATTCAATAAAAATTTCCAGAGCTAAGATGCATCTCTTTCAAAATTGGCTGTAAATTTTTAGATTTATAGTTGAATTATTACAGTTGACATAAAATGGAATGAGGTTTTAACCTTTAAAAAAATCTCCATTTCATTTTAAAATATACTGTTTCATACAGAAAAAAACTCATTTTAATGCTACTAACACTTAGATGTTTGGACATGTGTCTCTAATCTCTATGTATCTGATTATTACTAGTCATAGTTGGTTATTTTCTGAGATCCTTGGCACCTGAGCATGGATGTAAAGTCATCAGGTAGATTTCAGTGATAATGTTTCTCACCTCTACTAATTAACATGAAGCAAAATTTTATGCTTCTTCTCAAATATAGCTCATTTTTTTTATTTGTTGATTTTGTGTGTGTGTGTGTGTTTGTGAGTGTATGTGTGTGTGTGATTATGTGTGTGTATATTAATCATTTATGTATCCAGATCCCAAATGGCACCATCCCATAGTCTCATGCCCCTACTGGAGTCCATATACTCTGTCATCCCTGTTACTGTTCACTGTGTTGTCAGCACCCCCAGTTGTTCCCCAGTGCTTGTCCAACTGCTGAATCTAGTCAGCCTATCTAGAGTTCCTTCTTTTAGGAAGATCAGCTCTTCCTCATCTAGCAACAATCAGTTGCCAATATTCCTTTATGTAAGATTGGGTTTTGCTGTTCATTTTCCCAGTTCTATGCTGGGTTGCTGTCTGGGAGTCTCTTGGGCCACCCTGGCCAACAACTCAAAGGAAGGTATCCCCTGTCTGGCATTGTTTCTTGTTATGTAGCCTTTAGCTATACATATGGACTCTTAAAGAATTATATTAATCCCTTTAATCTTCAGTTATACTTTCCTTTTGGGTGTTTAAGGCCATACAGTTGGCCCAGATAAACCAATTTATTTTTACTATTATGGTCGTTTGAGGATTTGTTCCTCAGGTGTCACATGGGCTTGTGAGGAGCCCCTGGTTCCCTTCTTTTACCAGTTCCATCTATGTGAAGATAAGTCAAAGTCCCACTCATGGCTGATTTCACTTGGAAGCATGGAGGAAATGTTTCCTCTGTGTTTTCACAATAGCTGAAAAAAAAAAAAAACTATCTTGGAATAAACCTGACCAAAGACATTAAAGACTTCTACAATGAAAATTTTAAATCTTTAAAGAAAGAGATTGAGGGAGACATCAGAAGATGGAAGGCCCTCCCATTCTCATGGATTGGAAGAATTAATATTGTGAAAATGACCATCCTACCAAAAGCCATTTATAGATTAAATGCAATGCCAGTCAAAATCCCCATGATATTCTTCACAGAATTGGAACAAATCATCAAAAGATTCATATGGAAACAGAAAAGACCTCAGATAGCCAAAGCAATCCTGAGCACTAAGAACAATGCTGGAGGGATTACTATACCAGATTTTATACTATATTACAGAGCAATACTCATAAAAACAACATGGTACTGGCA
Organism: Nannospalax galili; assembly: GCF_000622305.1. Taxonomy (NCBI): domain Eukaryota; kingdom Metazoa; phylum Chordata; class Mammalia; order Rodentia; family Spalacidae; genus Nannospalax; species Nannospalax galili. The sequence continues at coordinate 3,189,048 of NW_008344644.1, forward strand.
CAAAAATAAACCTGTAGATCAAGGTAACAAAATTGAGGACCCAAATATAAGTACATGCAATTTCAGCCACCTGATATTTGACAGAGGGGCCAAGAACATTCACTGGAGGAAAGACAGCACGTTCAGCAAATGGTCCTGCAAAATTGGATCTCTACCTATGGAAGAATGAAACTAAACCCCTATCTTTCACCCTGCTCAAAAGTCAACTCCTAATGGATCAAAGACCTCAATGTGAAGCCTGAAACTCTGAAACTGTTAGAAACAAACATTGGTCATAACCTACAAGATACAAGTGTAAGAAAGGATTTTCTAAACCGGACATCAATTGCTCAGGAAACAAGGTCAAGAATCAACAATTGGGACCCCATTAAAATAAAAAGCTTCTGTACATCAAGAGAAACAACCAAGGAAATGAAGAGAAAACCCACAGAATGGGAGAAAATCTTCACCAGAGACACATCTGAGAGAGATATAAGATCCAGATTATATAACAAAATAAGAAAACAAAGAATCAAGAAAGGAAGTAACCAATTAAAAGATGGGCTAAGGAGCTGAACTGAGAGTTCTCAGAAGAAGAAATAAAGATGGCTAAGAAGCATGTTAAAATGTGTTCAACATCATTAGTAATTAGGGAAATGCAAATCAAAACTGCTTAAAGATTACATCTTACCCAGTCAGACTGGCTAAGATCAAGAGAAAAAATTATACTAAATGTTGGAGAGGATATGGTGACAGGAAATGCTCATCCACTGCTGGTGGGATTGCAAAGTTGCTCACCCATATGGAAAGCAGTGTGGAGAACCCTTAAAAAAACTAAAAATGAACCTACTATTTGACCAAGTTATACCGCTTCTTGGCATATACCCAAAGAACTCATCCTATTGCAGAGACACTTGTACATTCATGTTTGTTGCTACTCTTTTCACAATAGCTAAGAGATGGAAGCAACTTAAGTGTCCCTCAGCTGATGAGTGGATAATGAAAATGTGGTTCATTTATACAATGGAGTTTTACTCAGCAGTAAAGAAAGATGAAATCATGAAATTTGCAGGTAAATAGGTGGAACTAGAAACTGTTATACTAAGTGAAATAACACAGACTCAGGAAAAAAACAAAAACAAAAACAAAACCCCAAAACAAACTAACGTATGTTCTCCATCATATGTGGATCCTAGCACCAAATCCTTATAAATATGTATTCAGACATAACTACAGGAACCAGGATAATGAAAAGAAATCAGGGAGGGAAAGGAAAAGAAAGAATCTGAAAGAGAAGAACATTAGAAAACAGGAGTTAATAAGGAAAATATGGATAAAATAGGGTTATTTTAAGGGGGGGTTATACAAGGAACCTTGGGGATAAAGGGAAAGAAGGAGCTCAAGAGATGTGGGACCATAGGAGAGGGGTATCATTAAGGGAGAAATGGGGAAAATGGGGCCATTTTAAAAGTGGAAACCATGGTGAAAGAGTTAGACAATGTGAGAGATAAATAATGCCTAGCTAGTTAAAAAAGAAAAAAAAAACAGAGGGAACCATATTAATCAAACAACCTACTGACAAATTATACATACAACTATCTCAAGGAATATAATATATGTCTAGGCAATGTTTATCTAAGAACCTTTGGTCATTGCCCAAGCTTTATCTACATATCACATAGTAATTAAAAGTACGAGATTGGTGGAAATAACCTTCTTGGATGTTTAACCGTCAAACTTTGAGGCCTATATTACTTTGGTCAGAGGGACATGAAGGACAGTTTTTGTCCTTGCCCTCCTAGGTCGACCTAGTTCCAGGGGAATTTGAGCATTTCTCAAAATGTCCTGAACTTTGGTGTCCTCTTGATCAAGGAGGCCATGGAGACCCCAGCAAATGTAACTGAACCAGTGTCCAGTCTAGAAAGTAGAAAATTTTATTTTTTATAAAATACACTTTGTATGAAACTAAAAATATGTTGCTGGGATCAGTATATTTCAATGCTTATTAAAGCATCATTAAGACAAAATTGTTTAAGTGGTACAAAAAGAACTCTACCAGTTTGTTCCTCAGACAAGCCCCTGGTTTTATTAGTAAAGTTTTCCTGTGAGGAAATAGAAGTAATCTTAGGGGAATACAATATGTTATATTTAGTACAGGCTTAATATACCTTTATTTAAAAAATGAAGTTTCACTTAAAATATAACTGAGTTCGGTTAGTTTGAAGTTTATCATCAGAAAACATGTTAATTTAAAATGTAGATTTTGGAATTTATATTCTCAAAAATAGAAATAAGAATCATCCTCCATCTAGAAACACATTCTCACATCGTGCCTATCACACGCACTTGCATGCTATTGAATCATGAGATTATGGACCTGAAAAAGAAAGTGAGAGGCAGGTTCTGTAAAGCTTGGTTTAGGAAGGTGAGACTCTCAGAGTGCAACCTCCATGTCCAGACTGCACATATAATTCAGAACTCCAGATATGAAGTTTATCATTGTCTATATGGATTTAGAATGCTTATTTGTTGATTGAAAGGTTTTAAGAAGTAGTGGGCCTGGCAGCTTCTGTGGTTGCTTATTTGAAGGAACTTTAATATCTGGAGGGAAAAGGTTATTTCTTTTCATTTGCTGTTTAGTTTTCAGGAGTTTTATGGATTGTGAAATCATTGTCTTCTGTATATATCAATTGATAAGCCACATTAATTTCTATAGGTAGCATTAACTTTGCTGCCAGAATTTAATTCAGGCTTTTATATTCTTGGTTTCTTTAGGCTTTTATATTCTTGGTTCTTTATGTTCTGTAGTAAAGTTTTGGGAAGATTTGTTACAAATTTGTTAAATGAGCACAGACTACTGGATATTTATTAATTAAAATGAATGTTGAATGTAGGGTGAAGTATCCTGATTATAAATTTACCACACATAGGGTGATTCATAAGACCCAAGGATTTAGGAAAAAGCAGGGTAGGTTCAAGACCTGATATGGTTCCATGGGACCTCATGGTTTTCCTTAGTAACCCTGGGTTATCAGCGCTGAAGAGTTCTGTCCTGCCCTTTCACCATCTTCTATGAGGGACAATTTTCTAGGCTTTGTAGTAAATCATATCAAAGACTTCTTTCAGCTAAGTGGAAGGACATATTAGACACTGAAATGAGATTTGAATGAAGGTAAGTGCTGTGTGCTCTAGTTATGAGAGGTTGTGTGGCAGAATATAGGTGGGGCACCATTGCTTAAAATGGATATGTTTTCAGACCTCAGTCATAGTCATTATTCTGGAAAGGTGATCGCTGAACTAAATTTAACAAGTTAATAGACATCTTTCCAGAATAAAGGAAAGACAAACATTTTAGTTATATAAGAAAAGTGCAGAGCTACAAGGTCATGTAAGAGCAAAATTAGTCTAGAATATGAAAACTTTTAGAAACATTGCCAGAGGGTTGCAAGTGGAGAGAGATAATAATCAGAGAGAGAGAGAGAGAGAGAGAGAGAGAGAGAGAGAGAGAGCCTCTTTCGAGACCTTGGTGTAGAACTTTTGAGAAATTATGCAAAGCTGAGCTTGACTCATGGTCTCTCACGTACAGTTCTATTGAAGGGACTTAGAAGTCATAATACCAATTTTGAATTTTATCCTAAAGGAATTGGAGTGTTATTGAAGGATTTTCCACAAAGATTTTTTTGTGATCACTTTTGACTTTTCAAGAGATTATCTTGTCAGTTTGGTGGAACATTGCTGAGAGGAGAATAGGATGAGATAAGGAGAGGCCTCGTGAGAGAAGCAACATTATACCGTCTCTGTGAAAGATGACATCTCAGCGCAGGCAGCATCAGTGAAGAGGAAAATTGGAAAAAGGAACTGAGAGGTATTTGTGAGGCAGCAGAATGCACTGACCTGTGAAATACTGTGGGTAGAAGCAAGAGAGGAACCATAATGAGGTCTGAATTCCAAGTGTAGGGAAGATGGTTGTTCAGAGAGAGGTGTGCTAGGAGAATTTTTGCTACCTTCTGGAATTAACCCACTAGACACAGCACTCTGTTGAAATCATCTAGAAGCATCCAAGACTAAAACAGCGAAGTGGATGGAGAATGAAGTCAAAGGTGAAGAGCATCATTTCTCCCAGCTCGTTTCTGGGGAATCAGGGATCTTAAGAACCTGTTAGAGCACTTTCCCTTTCCCTGCATCCCAGTCCCTGAGTTCCAGTTCAACACAGCCTTTCCTCTGGGTGTCCCTATTTTCCCTCAGGGTAGCCCGTTCTTTTCTACTGGTTTCCCTCAATCTCCCATCTTGTGAGATACCTGGTGAGTGCCAGGCATAGTTTGTGATTCAGGAAAAAATACATGTTGATATGTCACTAACTATAAATTTGAAATAGAAGGAAATTGTTCTTGGATGAGAATTGATTTAAGATTGGGAAATTTAGAGTCTACTTACTACACACTTTAAGGAGCTGGTTCATGAAATTATATTTGGTTAAATATGACACAATTTTATAATATTTTCTGAATTATCTTTTGGCATAATAGAGGGATAAACATTCAGAATAAAATGCTAATCCAATTTGGCAATTTCTAGTGCGTGTAAGTGTATGAGAATGTATCCTGGAATTTGAAAATCTTGTCACCATGTCTTACTACACACTTTAAGGAGCTGGTTCATGAAATTATATTTGGTTAAATATGACACAATTTTATAATATTTTCTGAATTATCTTTTGGCATAATAGAGGGATAAACATTCAGAATAAAATGCTAATCCAATTTGGCAATTTCTAGTGCGTGTAAGTGTATGAGAATGTATCCTGGAATTTGAAAATCTTGTCACCATGTACCATGTATTTTTTAGAAAATGTTACAATACAATAACTTTAGACTATTATTAAGACTATGTTAAGCACTATATTAAATAGTTAAACTATTGAGAAGTAATATAATATTTTAAAAGATATGAATCTTGAATTTATCTGATTTTGGTTATTGGCATGTTTATTGGATCTCATATGTCTAATAATATCTAGTTTTTATCTTTGCCATCAAACTTAAAGTTAGAATACTAGAAAATAAACTGAATTGATATTATTGATCCATTATTAAAACTTGTAGAAGAATATGTTTATATGTATATAGAAATAAATCCTTTATAAATATAATTCAGAAAACAATTATTTTTTTCAAATAATTGCTTTGCATGGTTAAATATGGCACTGTCATTAAGAAATCCTTTTCAGTCTTGTGTTCAAGTATTAGAACCCCAAACACTGTAGTCTTCCTGTTATTGGGGATAAACGCAATGAGTTTTATCAAATCCTTCTTTTTGACACCGTGAAAACTGAGCACAGAATCACTGGAATGAGGGAAAACTTAACATGTTGTGTCATGAGACTAGTTGGAGGCGTGGGATAAGAGTATGGGCTGTGATGGAAACCGAGAAGTTGTTGCCAGTTTTGTGACACTGAGACAGTATTTAGCCTCCATGGACCAGGGCCTGGATTTCTTCATCTATAAAAGTTGTGGTTGCATTTATTTTAGTTTCACTCATTCATTCTCTTCCCCTCCCCCTTCTCCCTCACCCTCTTCCTCTTCCTCCCTCTCCTCTGTCTCTTTCTCTCTGTGTTTCTTATAAAACAATTAAGATATTAAAAGATTTGATTTACAAACATCTTAGTGAGTTTTGCACATTTCCAGTTGACACCAGGTGCGGTGTTTTCTGTGGGAGAGACGCTCTTCTTCACTTCTAAGGATCCAGATACAGTTCAGGGCCTTGCACATAGAAATCGAATACCCTCTGTCTCCAGCTTCATCTCAGGCTCGGGCACTGGTTTTGAGCTGTTATTAAGACCTCTGGCTATAATTTCTTTTGATTGAAAACTTACAGACATATCAAAATACACTACCTCCAAATCAGATGTCTATATTTATTCATATATCTGGAGCAAAGCTTGCAAATTTTAACCTCATATCAACTGACAAGATTAAGAACACCTTCATAGAGTTCCTGTCATTGATAGATATTTCCTGTGGTGGAGGGGTGTCTCAAGACTTGTATTTCACAAAGGTGATCATTGGAAAGAGATTATTTCCCGATCTTCCCCTTTTCCACCAGCCTTCATCTTTCTCCCCAGCTGGGATACTCTGACGTTTCCCTCAGATGAGGTCTTTGCATTTAATCTGCCCCTCTCCTCTTCACAACTTGGTCTCAGAAAAAGTATGAAAATTGTACTTACCCCATTCTTATTCTTACAAATAGTGAATGAAACTGAAATATATTAGTTATTTCAAAGGTGCTCATTCTGTAAACAAGAGATATATGTAAAAGAATTACAGTATTACTGGCAGCATTTCAAGAATCTCTTTTAATAGTTGGGGATATTTTGGGGAAATACTACCATAACTAATACTGCTTAAAATCCAAAAGAGAACTGAGTTTCTGCCTTCTCTGCTTATACACTTAGGACACATACTTTTTAAACCATTTTAAAAACCTATTTTCTAGTAATGAGCAGATGGACTAATTTCCAGTCTCCTTAGTGACAAGGTCTAGCTACTACAAAGATGATTAGGATTTATCCAGGAGTGTTTGGAATGTGTCTCTACAAACTTGGGAGTTATTGGGAACAGAGGAGTAATACTTCACAAAAGTTAGGGAAAACAGACTATGTAGATTCATTTGGGGAATACTGTACAATAATCAAGACTCCAGCTTGCTAATATCTAGCTTTATGTTCAGTGTAAATAGAAACAATCAATGTGCAAAAGGCTAATATTTCTCATCCACAGATAATGTTGCATTGTCATTATCTTGGTATAACATTAATAAACTTAGGATTATATTTGATTGCATATTTAGGTTTTAAAATGTATAGTTTTCATATTAACAAGTTGTTTAAGCTTTAAGATAGTCATATGTTATTATTTAGTTGTAATAGGTTAAACACTACAGTATTATCTATTAAAGTTATTTTTAATATAATCTAATAAAACACTAATTTTTACTTTCAATATGTTTTGACATTGACCATCTTAATTTAGTTTGTCTATAGAATGAAAGATAAAGTCATAAAGTGATTTTTTTTCAGAGTTGATTGTATCAATGTTCATTGCTAAACAATTTTCTTCCACATTGATTTATCAGAATCTTTTATCATACATGAAATGCATTGATCTTTTGGACATTGCTTTTAGATAGTCTCTTGTTTGGTGAGTTTGATTATACTTCTTAATACTTTTAACATGTTATTTTGTAGCCAGGCATGGTGGTACATGCCTTTAGTCTCAGCATTTGGGAGGCAGAGGCAGGCAGATCTTTTTAAGTTTGAGGCCATCCTGGTCTACATAGTGATTTCCAGGCCAGCTGGGGCTACATGGAGACCTTGTCTCAAAAAGACCAAAACCAACAAAACAAAACAAACCCCCCAAACAAAAAACTAGAGACTTTAATGCCTTCTTTTTAAAATAGAGAACTTGGGAGGGGGCTGGAGATGGCTCAGCAGTTAATAGCACTGACTGCTCTTGCAGAGGACCCAGGTTCAATTCCCAGCACCCACATGGCAGCTACGAACCATCCTTAAGTCCAGTTCCAGGGGAATCCGAAGCTCTCTTCTGACCTCTGGCAGCTTTGCACAACACAGGTGCACTCACATACATGCAGGCAATACACTCATACACATAAAATAATTTAAAATAGAGAACTGGGGCTGGAGAGATGGCTCAGTGGATAAGCGCACTAGCTGCTCTTGCAAAAGTTGACATAGTGTGTTCCAGGACAGCTGGGTATGCAGGGGGACCCTGTTTCAAAAATAGACAAAGCAAAAATAAATAAATAAATAAATAAATAAATAAAATGTTATTTTATATACCCTGTTGCTTATAGAGCAAACTTTTCAATATAATTCGTTCTGTCTTCCAAATTTTCAAAAGTGTTTTGCCTGAATATTTTTTCTAGGTATTCTTTATTCCTCAAATTCCAAATATGTGTCAGTTTCCTGCAATCTATGAGTGAATTTAACAAAATAACTCCATATCATTGGGTCTTCTCATGAAGGGCTCTCCTTTGCTTTTTCTTTGACAAAACAAAATAATTTCATGTATATTCAACATATGACACATAAAATAAATGAATATTTATACAAGTCAAAATTAAAATGATTTAAGCTGGGCAGTGTGACACACACCTTTAAGCTCAACACTCTGGATTCAGAAGCAGAATGATTTCTGTGAAACTGAGGCCAACCTGGTCTACTTAGGTAGTTCCAGGCCAGCTGTGGCTACAGACAGACCCTGTTGTAAACAACAAATGAATAAATAAAATAAAGCAAATGATTTTAAATGAGTAGTATAGTTTTTCTCTGCATATTTTAAGTGATCATGTACTTTTAATTGACAATTTTTATTGTTGATGTTATTTTAATATGTATGCACACATATGTAAGTAACAACTATAGTATAAAATACAGAATAAATTGGGGGAAAATTTTTAGGAATTACTCCACCAAAATAATTTCCAACTTCGGCCTGGAGACACAGCTCAGCAGTTGAGAGCAATGGTTATCACTGCAGAGGAGCTGAGTTTGGTACCTATCACCCACATATCAGGTAATAACTGTCCATAACTATAGTACAGGAATTCAACATCCACTCTGGCTTCCATAGACATTGTACACACATGGTGCATGTGGTGCATTACACACATGAAGACAAAACACTCACATATAAAATGAAAATAAAATAAATAAAATATAATTGTTGTCTTTTTTTCCCCCAGTACTGTTTGTACTTTTTGATACCTGAACAGAAACTGCAGTTTAAAAACCCCGTTTAGTAGTAAAATATATAAATTAATATTTAATTTATATAAAATGTTTACATTTTATTTGTT
>NW_008344644.1:3198279-3256206 GCF_000622305.1 Nannospalax galili
AAATTATAGCTGATTCTACTATTTTGTACTTTCAGCTCTTTGAAGATTTTTAATTGAATTTTTATGAAATTATTTTTCTAAAATATTTTATTTATTAATATTTTTATGTGCATAACTCTATTGCCTGCATGTAGGTAGGTGCTCCTGTTTCATGCAGTGCCCACAGAGGTCAGAAGAAGATGCCAGATTCCCTGGAACTGGAGTTACAAATAGCTCTTCGCTGTCATGTGGGTGCTGGGAACCGAACCTGTGCTTTTAACCACTGAGCCATCTCTTCAGTTCCCAATTTTTGTGAATTTCATACAATAGACTTTGATTATATTTATACCCCCTTCCTTATCTGCACCCCTCATATAGCTCCCACCACAACAGATTTCATGTACTCTGTCATGTATGTTAAAGCCTATGGTTTGAATTCCCTGTGATTATATGATAGATATAATACCATAAGAAAAATAGTTATCTTAGTTAAACTGAGTATTTCCAAAACTACAACATAATATGGATAGTTGCATTTTTAAAGAAGTATTTTAAATAATCTATGAGATTCAAAACATCATTATACATTGCTCATTTCCCAGTGTGTTAGTAGCCTGGCTGCTTTCTGTTTTCATTTGAGTGGTGAGGCATGATGGTGACATGAGAAGGAAACGCTTTGCAGTTACTAGGCTGACTGTCTAGACTCAGCAGTCATTACATTTATCTTCACATTGTCATGTGCAGTGCTAAATCTCTGTATGGGGTTCATGTATGCTAACTTTCCAGCTAATTTAAAATTCCATGTTGTCCAACAGACTAATTTGAGAACATTGAATTCCTTATGAGTCTTGAATTTTTAGTGAAAAGGAATATGCATATGTGTGTATGTGCATGTGCGTGCATAAGTGTATATAGTTTTGGTTTAAATCAAGAATAAGAACTTACCAAACACTGGAATTTTATCAATGCTCTTTTGATTTTTCATGTAATTCTTTTAAATCCTGATAGTAGAAATCAATTTAATGAAAATAATCCAATATTTTAAATTGGGATATATTTCTAATACTATCCAGGAAAATATTTAAAATATGTTGGCTAATATTTATTTTATCACTATTAAGGAACAGAATAACTGGTATTAATATAAGGTGAATGAAAAATTGAGTAAGAAGCCTGGACTTCTGACAGCAGGGAGAAAAATCAAAATTACATGAGAGAATTGAGTTTAAAATTAGCTTTTTAAATCAATAGCTCTGTCACCTGTATGCTGTCTGTTATAGACACACAATCATTGCTTTATTCACTTAGCATGAAAGGTGTCCTTTTGTCACCACATTTTAACTTTCCCCACTATATTCTAAATAGGAAGATTTATACCTTCTGAGAAACAGTAACAGGCACCAACAGAAAATGTGTGAAAACAGAAGGCATTTACAGTCAGAGTCTAAGCACAAGGCCTCCAGAGACCATTCAGTTATTTTATTTATTCCCAAACAAATCCACATTCAGAGAAAAGTTGAAAGCTGGAAATCAGGAGGAAGTGCTAAAGGGGCACTTTTAAAAATGTCTCCTTCCTCAGTGGTTCTGTCAGAGCTATTTTGGCCCCTTGAATAGCAGGAAGGCAGAATAAGAGCTTATTATTCATCAGCAAACCTATTTTTATTTTAACTGACCTGATTTAGGAATAATAAAAATAATTTGTCTTATTTTTTAGGCCATACTGCAGTTTTCATGTTGATTTTAAATTGGGACTGGCTGAGTGATTAATAATTACTATTCTATAGCATGTTTTTGATATTCTTGTGTTGCAGGATTGAGATACAGAAATCAAGCTGTAATCTATCTTCCTATTTTATTGTTATTTCCAAAGGCACATGCTCCATTTCCAATATCATAGCAAATTGTAATGAAAATATAACTTTGATTGACACATAACTCTCTATTTTTATGTGAACCTTGCTGTGGCTTCTTAGCTTGAATTTAGAGAATTGTGATGAAAATTTAAAATTTTTCAAACATTTGTTTCCTCTAAACATCAGTTATGCATGGTTTTAGTAGATTCATTTGCTTTCAGTTGCTGTACTCATAAACCTGTATCTTCATTTTGCTGGACTAACTTATAAATGTCAAGTTCTACAAATAGGCTTGCACTAACAATTATCAGTAGGAATTCATGGAATATATCAGGAATTATAATTATTTATCCAGATAGGGTCATATTTCATAAGTTTCAAGAATATACTCTTATGCATCATCAAAAATGCTTTCCATTTGAGTGTATCTTCACATTTTCTGTTCAAAAAGTAGGGCAGTTAAGGTTGGCATAGGCTATTTTGGGAATAAATAAGAGCTGGCTCAATGCTATCAAGCTGAAATTCTGTTTGAAAATAACTCCTTAAAAGTAAGACTTGAGTGCTTTTGGTATCTAGCAAATCTCTTAGTTCAATGCCATCATTTCGATGTTTTAATAATGTATGTTTGCTGATTATAGGATGACAATAATAGGTTCCCTTTCTATTTATCTGGTTCTGTTTGGGAAATTAATGATTAATTTCTCCTCATAACCATCATTAGGGAGCCTCAAGCGCCTACAGGGCAGGGCTGAGCCTTTTTTTTCTTGTTCTCTTATTGCTGGAAAATGGCTCTGCATGGACTGCTTTCAAGTACTGCCTGACCTTGAATTCCCTGCCTCCATTTTCTGCCATGCCTGTGTTTTCCATCTTGCCTTCCATCAATTTCTGAGAGTAGTTGATCTTTCCCATTAAGTCTTCAAGGGCTTGCATCGCTGTATTTACTTGTTCTAACAAGATGGTTTTCTTTGATGGCTCTCATGATTTTGGCATTTCCTCCTTCAGGCAAATCATCCTTTCATATGTTTACTTGATTGAATTTACATGGAAAACAACAATTCATTCATGAAGCAAACTGATCAGCTGTTAGTAGATTACAGGACAACAGGCATCTCCCCACATGAGAAAGCATCAGGAAGACAGTTTTGTTTTGTTTTATTCAATTTTATCTTTGGCATAAGTCTAGAAGAAGCTGGTTCCAGTAACCACATTAACTAAATTTTTTGATGTTGAAATGACATTAAATCTTCAAAATGACACAACAGCAAGCAGCCAGGGCTGGGATGAGGAGGATGGCAGTCAATTAGGGAGCAAAGCTGTGGAGAATTCATAATTATGGTGACCTCTTTGGAACTGATTTAAAAGAGGATTCAGTTATTAACGTCTAAGAACTTACCTTTTTCTCTCTTTCCTCGACTCGTTTCAATTACACAATCTGGAAAACAGCAGGTGTATAATTTCCTCAACTTGTTTCAATTACACAATATGGAAAACAGCAGGTATATCAGTAGTGTATCAGGACAGGAAGTCAAAGTCAGGTTATAGGTGAAAGCTGCCCACAAGGGCCATTTCTGGGAGAGATGACAATAATTATGAATACCTAGTAGGATTCTTCAATGTGCTACCAAGTCTACTTTGTAATACTGCATACATTAGCTTCATAGAATGGCTTCCTGCAGGGTGTGGTGGCCTGTGTCTTTAATCCCAGCCCTTGGGAGGAAGAGGCAGAAGGATCTCTGTGAGATCTATGCCACCTGGTTCAATTAGTGACTTCGAGGCATGCTGGGACTAATGAGACCCTGTCAAAAAATAAAAATAGATAAATAAAATAAAATAAAATGGCCTCCTTACATGGAGAATAATTATATTCTAGTCTAATGGAAGAATGTTATGATTTTTGAAATTCTTGCTATACACTTCCATGTGTATCATCATATTTTTATTTTAAAAGTAATGTATTTTTAAGTTGTTTTATCAGGATGTGATATTCTAAATATAGGAACAGTGATCAAGAAAATCTTCAAAATAACTGTATTGAACTATATCATTCATTTTCCTGTATGTATAGTTTCCTATATGTAAATAGTCTTAAGAGCTAATCACTGGCTTTCTACTTAACAATATGAGGTACTCATGCTTCCCATATAAGCCTCATTCATTGCTCAGTGGAGGACTTGGAAGGTCATAATTTTTTTTATTTGCTTTTTGTGTTTGTTTGCTTATTTGTGACCTGAAAGTAACAACATTGATTTCAAAAAAATTTTTTTTCATGAAAATTTTCAGGAGTGAATTTCTCATATGTTCTTGTACTGAACCAACTACACAGAAGGAGAGTAAATCATGAGGATATAATGCTAAGGTATTTCAGAATAAACTAATATGAAGACTTAATGAAGATGTGTGTTCCTAAAAGGTCTGAGACACTACTGTGCGAAAGAATTTGAAAAACATGCTGAGGTCTGGTGAGGCATAAATTCTTAGGTAGACCCTAAAGACCATAACTTCACACAGTTTTAACTAAGTTTCAGTGTATACTGTAAAAGTCAGTATTTTTGATATATTCTATATGATCTTGGTAAAATAAAAAAGATTTTCTACTTGAAAATTACTTAATAATCTTATAATATTTTATTTACTATTTTTATTTTATTTGTATGAGTGTATTGACTGCATGTATATGAGTGCACCTGTGTTGTGCAATGACTTCAGAGGTCAGAAGAGGGTGCCAGATCCCCTGGAACTGGAATTATAGATGGTTGCTAGATTCCAGGTGAGGGCTGAGAATTGAATCAGGGTCCTCTGCAAGAGCAGTTGGTGTTCTTAACTGCTGAGCCATCTTTACAGCCCCTTAATGATCTTTATTACACAAGATGTGTTGTCTTTTATTTCTACCTCTCATTTTTTAATAAACTATGAAAACCATATCAAAGAAAATCCCATGGATGTATTACTTGTGCTTATTTGCAGAATATTAACTTATTGGGTGTATTAAAATTGTCCTAATTATATTAATTCAAAAGCATATACACATATATGTGAATACTTTTTGCAAAAATTAACTTGACATTGCACAGAATACACAGATAGTTTATTATTTTGCTAAAGATGAGTTCACTACTTTTGATGTGATAGAAGTGAAATATGACTTACTGTTTTTAAGCCCTCAGAAATGGGACAACTTATGACGTGATAGGCTCTTCACCCAAAACAATCAAGTTAAGAGTTTCCATAAGACAAGAAATTTAGCCCTTTAAAAACTCTTGGTTTTATTCTGGAAAATATTGTGATATTATTTAACAATAGCACTTGTTGATAGCACTCAAGTTTTACAAGTTGTTTTTAGTTTTAATGGGAGTACATGATGGTGTATTGATTTTTTAAAAATGATGTCATTAAGCAATTAAATATTGTTAAATATATTATGATTTCTAATGAACACAGCCTACCAATTTGGCAATGTGATTACTAAGTAGTTTTGATGTACTTGATATGACTCTCTGTTGGATTGGTTTTTATCCTTACACATGGGCACATGGAGATTTCCTATACATTCATTAAGGTAATATTTTCTGATCTACCCCTCTACACTATTAAAATAACTCAGTATATGAATGATGATAGTTAAGACTATAAAACATTAAGAATTATCCTTCCATTAATGATGTGATCTCCATTTTTTCTTTCTGTAAATGCACTAATGGCAAACACCAACTTGTAAAGAAGAATGCTTCATACAGTTTTTGGATTGAGAAAATCATCTTTCCCCAAAAAATTTGTTTTATTTTAGAATATTATCTTTCATTAGACATTTCATAGTTTTCAGATACTAGACAGTTCATCTACTGCCCCTATGTTGGCCTATACCACTTTATAGTTAAATACAAAGCAATATGATAAATCTTTGTTAAATTAAATATCCCCAAGTAAAACTTGATTGTATTGTATTTATTCTGTGCTCATTTTTTCTTAGCTTACAATTTCAATATAAACAAAAATTTTAACTAATGGGAAAAGTGTAAAAATATGGGCTAACTTATAGTTTCTTCAGTTTTGAAATATTGCACTTGGCCTACACCTTGGAACTCAGAGGGGAAGTTGCATCCAGGGATATTCCCAACCTACCACTGAATCACAGATGGCTGCAAGTAGAGAGAGCAAATTGGAAACTTCACAGCTGTCTAGGGGAATAGCAATAAAAACAGAAACAGTTAATAAAAGTGGAATTGGAATGGCAGTGGACTAGAGACAAGAAAAATGGAAATAAGTTTTGCAACTAATGTGATGTTGGAAAGAAAGGGAAAGGAGAGGCGAGATCTTCTGGATTTCAAGTCTAGATAATGGAGAGTTTAATGTCCTGATCAGAGAAATCAGAGGATGGCTATGTCAGGAGAGCCAGTCTATCACTTTAAATAAATTTGAATTTGAGGCAACACTGAGGAACAGTGCACATGGGGAAAATTGTAGAAATATGTACAACTCAGGAGAAATCTAAGATTTGAAACTAATAAAATATTATAACTGAACAAAAATAATACAAAACAATTTGGTAATGGAATAAAAATGAGTTCAAGAAAATGAAGCTATATGTTCCATTCTCAGAAATCCTGGCACAGTGAAAACTGTAATTCTCAACTAACTTCTCAATTAACTTTTCAATTTCCTATATTTATTGAAGACACAGTCATATATTTCTGGTGACGAGCACAGTAAAACAGTAGGCCAGGAGACTACAGCGTGCATTGCGGGTGCAGGAGGAAGGAGAGGAATGCCAGAAAGTGTGGACAGTGCTATTGAGGAACAAAGCTCATTTTCATTCTAATGTCATTATGCCCCAGCAGTTGGGTGCGTTGTTATCTTTATTTTCAGTAGTCAAGCTTCTAACGTGAAATACGTGCTCCTCATACAGTATTTAAGTGTTTCCCATAACTGATTTCTCTCATGAACTCACTATTGTATATTTTGTCGTACCTAAAGTTTTTTTATAGAAACCATAACAATACTTCAACAAGAGAACCTTTATTATATAATTATTACAAGAAGCCAGGGAATCGTAGTTTTTCCAGAATTGTTTCTTCAACTAGCATTAATCTATTATTTTCTTAAACAAAATGATGAATTTAAGTTTTAAAAATTGAATAGCATGTTCTTAATATCACAACTAGACATCTTCTTTGTGAAAAACATAGGTCCTATCTTATTCATCAGGTAGATCTTAAGCAGAACTATCTTCTAAATTCATGCATATGCAGTTATCGTGATCATATTTACAAGCCATTGCCTTTATTTTTCTTTGCCAATGACACGAGCAAATAGAAATGATTATATACTTCATGTATTTATTTGGAAGTTAATTCAAAAGTGAAAAAATATAGCTGAAACTTTGATATTCCCCGCTTTCATTCATGAGAAGCTTTATTTGTAGAAGTTGAGAAGTTCCAGGTTTATAATTAATGACAGAACTTGAATGTTGTCAGACCAGGAAGGAGTAGTCTCCCATCTAAAGAAAGGAAGATGGAAAAAGATGTGAGAGAGAGAAAGAGAGAGATTAAAATATGTTGATATAATGACAGCAATATGTGTCATCATTAGTCAAAGAGTAACTCATTTAGAAGCATTTCTTCTTTTATTTTGGATATTAATCTTCTGTCACCTTTGTCTCTTGCAAATGAACTTGCTATTTTTTAAAATATTTATTTTATGTATATATGCTTTTATTGCCTACATGTAAATAGTACACCCGTGTCATGCAATGCCAGCAGAGGAGAGAAGAGGCTGTTGGATCCCCAAGTACTGGAGTTACGGACAGTTGTTAGTTGCCATGTGGGGGCTGGGATTCGAACCTGGGTCTTTTGCAAGAATAGCCAGTGTTCTTAACTTCTGAGCCATCTCTCCAGCCCCGAACTTGTTATTCTTAAAGAATTCATAATTCATTATAAATAAGTGTTTATCTCTACTTGCTTTTCTACTCAAACTATTCTAGTTTTAATATCCTATGCAGTCTCATCAATATCTTCCCTTTCTTTTTAGCTAAATATCTAGAACTCTTATATTGGACTGTTTCTTCATCTGTAAAGGACTAATATTAGCTAGAAATATTTAGCTTGGTTTAATGTATGTAATTTTTATAAACTTGGTTGAATTTAAGTTTTAGTATAAAATTTGATCTTAGATATTGCCCCATTACTTAAAAGGAGAAATCTCTGTAGTTCTGACAAATATTTATTTTTTAAAACATTGCTTCATATTATAATTACTGCATAAAGCTGCATAATTACTGCATAAAGCTAACATACATGCAGAATATTAGTTAGAAAGAAAATAAAAGTTAATTCATAAAAATATGGAAGGAAAACACCACTTCAGTTTAAAATTGACTGCAAAGATATATAAGGTTTGCCCCAGAAGGGTTCTGTGTAAGATTTTCATGTGACCTTCTGTGACCTTCATAGCACAGAGGAATTTGGTGTATGAGTTCTTTCAAGTGATGCACCAGCTTCCTATTGAGCTGCCTCAGAGCAGAAGGAAAGGGACAAACATGGCACATCTTTGCTAAGAAGAGAAAGCATACACAAGTTAAGATCTAGATCTTTAACAGCTAATTCAAAGCAAAATGGCAGCTTACCTGAGTGATTGTGTGAAACCTGTCCACTTGATTGATAGATGGTGTCCAGCTGGTGTTGTAAAAGATCTCTGTATAGAGGCTCTTCATGCTGGCTTCATAGATAAAGAACTCGTGCTACTCTACTCTTTCAGACAAAACAGAATAGCTTTCTGAGAAGGAAAAAAATAATTTAAATCCCTTTTTCTTGTTCTTTGAGTCTGGCTTATTTCTCTTAACATGATGATCTCTTCATCCATTTTTTTAAAAGTGACATTCTATTGTTCTTTATAATTGTTATTTACTTCTGGTTAACGTTATCTATGTTTCTCTATTGTATTCTCCTATTTAACCAAAATAATAAATAATACTTTAATAATAATGTTCACCTTAAAAGAAGAGGATAGTTCACAAACAAGTAGAGAAGTTTGGTTCTCATTTGGAATTTTCACTACATAGTATAAAGACTATGAAGTAGTGGCTGTTTAAATCACATTTAAACTGCATTTTAAAAGTGTTCTCAAGCAGCTCCAAACTAAACGAAAACAAACTTCTTCAGCAAAGTTTTTAGAATTCAAGAGTTTTAGTTTTGTTTTGAAGCTCTTGATGACATCTCTATCTCTTGGAAAAACAATGGACTTACAATGGTTCATTTCTTTTCAATCTCTTTTTTGAACCTGTGTATTTAAAGATGATAGCCCAACGTCATTTATATAGCATTATTTCAGGGCAAGGAATGAGAATCAGAGATGCTAGAGAGAACAAAACAAGTATTATTGTGTTAGAAGTTTTGTGCACTATAGGGGGGAGTTTCCTTAGAAATTTCATGGATTTTCTTCTTGCAACCTTTTTATTATCTCTCTGAGGGAGGATGAATATCCATAACATTTAATGAAGGACAGATGAACTGGTGATTTCCTTATTGCAGTTGCAAATACTTATTAGATGAGTGGTAATCTCTATGTCCTTTCAGAGACAAACTACTTAGAAGTCTGGCCATTTCCTCCTTTTGCCTGTATGTTATGCATTATTATTAGCTCAGTCTTGCATAAAGCAGGACTTTGATTATTGAAGAATGAAAATGTATCCTTTGAGGAACTGAGGTTTTTTTTCCAGGCACCATGCCTGCTGATAAGTGATAAGCTTTACAAACTATTTTCTTTCATCATAATAGAAATACTTTGGTGAGATGCTACATTCATTAAAAACTGGTGTTTAAAAGCATGCAGTAATATCATTATATCAAAAGATTAAAATGCCCCCCACTACCATGAAAGATGTTCCCTGCTTTGTCCATCTGTCGTTTTAGTGATTTTTGTACTCTTTATGTCCTATGTTATGTTTTTCCAGATAATCTATTCATTCTTCCTCAGGCATATAATCTATGCTTTCTTAGTATTTTTTCATTCTCATGATGAGGTCTGTGACAGCACAACCCCTGCCAATAGCATAACTCTACGAAACTGTACTATAGTGGCTATTATGGTAGATGCATGAATCTCTTTTGCTTTGGTTATAAGGTGTTTGTTCCACAATTTGAACTGAAGTTTTGTCACTACAAGGGAATCATTCAAGGGATCATATTTCTTTACCATATTTACCTCTAAATAAAGGAGAAATCACTTTACTATTTATCTTTGCGGAATTTGCTCATAGAAAATATTTATTAAATTTGAATTACACTAGTCTACTACCTGCAAAACACTCTATTACTAAAATAAAGTATTAGTAAAAGTCATTTGCTAATAAAATAAGGTAAATTTCTATGTCATGAGAATTACATAAGGAAAAGTCAGGCAAAGCCCTTGTACTTAGCAATTTATATTCTTTAGTAAAGCCTCAGTCATGCAGTAGAGTTAAATGGCCAAATGACCACATTATTTTGAGTCATTCTGTAAGTACAGAAACAGGCTGTGTTTTAGAGACTTAACAAAGGAGACAACACAATAATGTAGATGTTCTGAGATGACTTCATGGAGGATATGAAACCCTAAGCCAGTCTAAAAGATAAATTCCATTTGAGTCGTTAGAGAAAGGTAAAATTGTAAATACACAAGAAATGTGCCAGCAGAAGTGACCCAGCTACATTTGTGATTAGAACAGGAGCAAGGTGGAGTTACAGGATGAAGCATTTCCATTTAGCTTCATGCGTAATAGACATTTTTCCACTCATAAATTTACACAAGGTAGCGATAGAGTATTGATAGTCAAGTAGATTTGGAGTTAGATATCTGGCTATACCTCTGGAAAAATTCCTCTTATACATTTTTTTTTCCTTTAGAAAGAATTGAAAGTCATAGTAGTTCAACTAGGTTGTTATTGACTTAACTAAGGAAATGCATATATGAAGGTGCTAAGACAGAATCTGGTAAATGTTACTCTAATATGATCAAAACATCAGCTCCTATTAGTAATTTTGAAATATTAATTCCACCAATGTACACATAAAATTCTGGAAATAGTAGTAAGTTTAGGTAGGAAATCTAGTGTAGTATTTGAAAGCCCCATTAAGCATAAAGGATTGTGATGCATGTTCTTAAAAAGGAGTGACAGGGAAAAGGAAATGAAAAGAAACATGTGATAGGTAGTACAACATAAGCATCATGCAGATTGGTTATGGCAAATGAAGGTAATGTGTGGTGCTAAGAAAATATAGATTGGAGTATTAACAATAGAAAAAAGATTTTAGTTGCAATGGTTGAAATGCAGAGTAGTGGAAACTGAAGTTAAGACAAGTGACGATGTAGAGTGGCAACAAACCTGCTGTGTGCCTTATTGATGGATGTATCCTGTTTATTTGTATAAGTGAGATTTTCTACCAAGTACTGGCCAAGACATTTTTGCTTTAATGGTTATACATAGGTTCAGATATTAGTTAAATCAAGTTTAGAGAACCTGTCACAAACAAATTAAAGTCTTGTAAGTAAGCCCCAAATTTTATCATCTTCAAAAGAGATCAGTTTCAACTGATCCTACCCTGAATCTTTATTGTGGATTGATGTGCAAGTTGCCTTTATCTAGAGAGACATTAACTGTTATATTTCTGAATTTTTAAAAATTTTACCTGTGATTTAGCAAATTGGTGGAAGTAACATTGCTTTTAGCAGGGTCAGACTCTCATAATGAGTCCTGCTATGTGAGAACTATGACATCAGATATGACTAGATACAGTTATTTGTTTATTGTAAGAGTTTTTTTAAGACAGTAAGTCAAAATGGCCATATGAACACCACAAACAAAAAGTCATATTTGACACATCCTACAATAGATATATTTCTCAATGCTTTGCTCATCATTAACCTTATGCCGATTGGCTCTTTATCACCAAGTGCCATTTTTTTTTATTCTGATAATGTGAATAAGGTAATGGAAAACTTTTTTATCTTCTCTTCACTGTCAAATTCCAAATTTCCAAAATTTAAAAATATATGACCTTAATGTCAACATAGCATTGTGTCCTCAAAATAGGATTAGGATAAGTCATTTCTTACATATTCATAATGCATGATAAACACTAGGATCCACCCACATGGTTCCAGGGTGGATCCTGAACTGAGTTTGGACTATACTTAGCTTTAAAGCCGATGGTTTATGACTGTCTAATTGAGGAGTCGCGTGAAATAATACAGTTCAAAAATTAACTGAAAAAGAAAATAATCATACTTTTTCAGCAAGGAAATAAATGTAACCACCCAAGAATGGGCACTAAATGCTTCATATGTGGTTAACATTAGTAGTTAGATAAACAATCTCCTGGTGATAGGAAGAATTTTAACATGCTCCCTAAGATTGTCATTCCCCCCCACCAACAGCTTGTATAATTCCAATCCTTTAGATGCAAACTGGACTTATGAAAAATATGAGTTACCACATCCTTGATCATACTATGTCAAATGGGAAAAGCATATTTGCATGTGGAGTGAGTATTGCCCTCACCTGACTAATCCTGTAAGCCTTTAACAGGGACAGCAGGAGCAGATGCTGTTCCCAAGATGGCTTTAAAGAGGCAACTTTCTGTGTTGCAGAGAGGGCTTGTGACAGGGACCAGCAGGAAGTCTCCAGAAAGGAGGATTTTGGCATTACATTTTGCCAACAACTGTACAGAACTTGGGAGCTCTCAAGCTGTAAATGAAAATACAGCTCAGCCAGCACCTTCATTTCCAACTTCATAAATCGTAAGCAGAGAATCCAGTCATGTTTTTTCTGGACATCTGATTTCTACAAGTATGAGATGAAGATTTTTTTTTGTTATTTTATGACATTAATTTTGATATTACAGTGGAAACGAATACCCTACCCAGTCATCTGTATGGGAATACCTAATAATTGGGGGGGTGCAGAAAAGAGTTTGGAAAAATAAATAATTTCAGAGTTGAAGTTTAAAAACACACCAGTATATCTACCAAATGGTCTAGATCAGAAGTTTGTGTGACAGCACAAATCACTAGAATGTATTTCATTGCCCATAAGAAATATATGTATAATTAACTTTGAAAACTATACATTATGTGAAGCTGAACTTAGCATCCTACACTAAAAAGTAAAAAGAGAACTTTCCAGAGCCAGCCATACCTAATCAACTACACTGACAAGCCCTGACCATCACACACTTGTCACTTTGGTCACCTCATATCCCCAAAGTACACCCCTAGAAATAGAACTTGGAGGATGGGTGAGTGACATCAGAGTGGAGAATATAGTTGTGGAGAATGAGAGACCTTGAAATACAGGAAGCACTGAGCAGTGGCTGGAAGCAGAGAAGCAGATTCCAAGCTCAATATCTGGAAGCTGTAGGGGAGAGTAATCAGTTCGGAGCAGCCGTGGTGGGGTGACACTGCTGGCAGAACAAGTGGTAACTGCATGGAGCTTAATGGCAGTCACAAAACAGCAGCTTGAGCACCATTCAGAGCCAAGCAGGAACAGAGTCCTGATTTCACCAAGAGAGCATGTAGGAAACCCAAGAGAGAGACCTGTGGACCGTGCATCAGGAGTAGAGCCTGGTAATGGATTAACACCTATTTTACAAACGAAGGCTTTCTGACCATTTATCAAGTCTGGGTTTGGTTTTTTTGAACATGACAATTGACACTTTCTCTCATTGCCTATGATTTTTGCTGCTCTGCAAAATTTTTGCCAGGGCAATTTATCACTGAAACTTTTCCATTGAAGTGGAGATAAGTTAATGCACAAAAAAATGAATGTTGCCCCACTCTAAATGCAAAGAAAACAATGGACTTATTTTGTTTCTCTTCAGATTATCCCAAATTCAATAGAATATGTCTCCCCTCATCATGTTAACCTCTATTACATATAGCTTCAGACCCAGCAGATTTTCAGTGGACTTTACAGTTACTTTAACCATATCATGTGACTCATAACTTTCTGTTATTTCTCCATCTGTTTTGCTTCCTATTTAAATGGGAAACCTGTATTATGGTCTCCTTATGGTCTCCTTCTTTGGCCTGATCCTGACCCTTCTTCAAGATCTCCACCTGGAGATTCCTGTTGGGGGACCTCACTCACCCTTTCCTAGCCAACAAGGTGATTTATTGTTGAAGAGAAACAAAATAAGCCCATTGTTTCATTGCATTTCAGATCTACCACTCTTAAGTCTTCTGTCAATAATGCATGTGATCAGGTAAATACTTTCCTGCCTACCCTCATTTCAAGTCAGGTGGTGCACTCCTTTAATCCCAGCACTTGGGAGGCAGAGTCAGGCTGATCTCTGTGAGTTCAAGGCCAGCCTGGTCTCCATTAGCGAATCCAGGGCAGCTGCGGCCACAGGGAGACCTTGTCTCAAAAAGACAAAAACAAAAACAAAAACAAAAACAAACCAATAAAGAATGAACTGCAGGGCTGGAGAGATAGCTCATGAGTTAAGAGCACTTGCTGCCTTTCCAGAGAACCTGAGATGCCAGAACCCACATTATGCAGTTCACAACGCCCTGTAACTCCAGTTTCATGTGATCAAACACCCTCTTTTGGACTCTTTGTGCAGTGCATACACACGGGGTACATACATCTACTCAGACAAATACATATAAAATTTAAAAAATAAATCATTAAACAATATGAACTGATATGATAGACAATGTCATCTGTATTAGAGTAAAAATTAATCATGATTTTTATTTTTATGATGTATATAGTTTAATATTTTAAAACCCGAAAGTCTATAGAGATAAATATACATTATTAACTTTTATGTTATTGATTTGTATTTTTTCCTTCTTGACTCTTTATATGTGTTTGTATCATATTGTGTGTTTGTGTATACACAAGTGCTTGTGGGTGTGCATACATATGTGTATATGTGTGTGCATGTGTGTGCACACATGTGCACATGGAAGTCTCCATTCAGTGTCTTCCTCTATTTTTCCCCACCTTATTATTTTCTTTTAATTTTTACTTTTTGGCTTTATGAGAAAGGGTCTTCCTGTAGCCCCAGCTGACCTGGAACTCTCTGTTTAGATTAGGCTGGCCTCAATCACACAAAGATCTGCCTGCTTTTGCTTCCCAGGTATTAAAGGATTAAAGGAGTGCCCAACATGCCCGGCAGGCCTTTAACTTATTTTTTGAGACAGAGTATCTCCCTATACCTAGAGCAGACTGATTAGTAAGCCTGGATGGCCAGTAAGCTTCAGAGACCTATCTCCCATCCTCCATTGCTGGGGTTAAAGATACATACCTTCCTCTGAGCTTTCATATGGTACTGGGGATCAAAATTCAGGTCCTCATGCTTATATGACATTTTACCAATTGAGTTTTCTCCCCAGTCCTTCTGTCTTATTTTAATTGATATTTATCTTAAAAATATTTTATAAACACAAATGCTATACATATGTGTGTATATATATATCAATGTAGTATATGGTATTTAGAGGCTATCTCATTGATGCTATGGTTTATAAAATATGATTGCTCATTTAGCAAGAATAAATGCAAGGAGGAATTTTAGTTGCTTCTAATCCAGGGTAGCCTCTAGTTTGTATTCAACTTAAAGTTAGCAGGATAGGGAGCTGCCATTTCTTTAGGAAAGTATAGTAAAGTTTACTCAAATTATGACTGGCATTGTTCTCATTTGGTAAGGCTTCTTTAGAGAGTGGACTTTTCATTGTGCTCATTATGCAATAACCAAGTAAGTCCCTAGCTGTCTCTGCGAGGAAGACAGTTCGTGGTTGTGACTGGGTGGGCCGTGGGTCTGAAGCCCAGGTTCAAACCTAATCCCAGAGCCTGCTGACAGCATGATGTTGAGTATATAGTAAAACTTCTTCCACCCACTTCTTAGTTCATTTGAAAACTGTGAAATAGTAATGGGGTAGTTGTGATGAGCATTAAAGGAGTTCATTGATGTAATATTCTTGGCACAGTGCCTAACCTAGTATTTGATCAGTATCAGCAATTATTATTGATACATTTATGTAAACTAAGTTGATCATTGTTAGTGTTATTTAAATTGCACAGTACATGATAGAGCTTTCATTTTGCCTAGAGTTTAATGCTATTCTTTATCAGACTACATGTTAAGTACATTAGATTTGTTTACAGATTTTGCCTTCAAAGGGTTTATTACTTTTTGAGAAATTGTTGGCTCACTGTATTATTCTAAGCATTCAAAACATGCTACAGTTTGTATTTTAATAGCAGAAATTGGCAGAAGATGTTGTTGCCTTTGAAGTGACTTTCAGCAGATGAAACACAAAAGTAAGATGTCTAAATACCCAGTACAGCATATGATCTCAAACAACTCTGAATATTGGCATACTTTTCCAAATAACAAATAGAAATCTATATTTTTGGAAACTCCATCCATAGTTATGAATTCTGTCATCACTTAAAATAGGCCTAAACCTATGTGTACATGGTGTTAACGCCCCACCCTTTCTTCACACCACTCTCCTCTATGCAAGATATTCAGGACCTGCACTGTCTACTTCTACTTGCCAAGTTACTCAGCTCTCCTGTTTCAAATTTTCAATAAATTCTGGGTCAAATTTTCTGGTCTCTCTTATTTTCATAAAGTTAAGTTAGCCAATTTTATTTTATCCCAATGATTCAGAGTGATGTTATCTGTATTTTTTAGTGTAGCAATAATTTTTAAGGTGAATATAAAACACTGTAAATATTTATTACTTAAAAGATTTGTCCATCATACTTTGAATTTAATTATATGAAATCATAAATTATAAAATTCAAGTGTGTTTTTCATCATTGTTTTTAATAATTTCTAAGACTACTTTTATCTATCAATATTTTTGATTCCTTTGTAGGTATCTGATCTTAAAAGATTTTTAAAAATATCTCCCATAATTAAAAGATGAACATTTTTATTTTTAATTGACATGTACATTTCTACATTATATAATATGATGATTCCATGTATAATATGAAGTCAAGGTAATTGGCAATTATATCTTGAAATATTATCACCTCTACTTACTGAGGAGCTTCAAGTTTTCATTATTTTTAAATATGTAGTTAGTTTTTATAAACTATGTAGCACTCTATTGTGTATTATAAAGACAGTTCCTCCCTATTCACCTCTACTCTCTATTTCTGCATGTGCAACATTTCTAGCTGCTAAAAATGAGAACACACAGTAGGTAACTGTGTCTGTCTTATTTCATTTAACACGTTGACATCAACTTCAGCCCATATTACTACAAATTACATCATTTTATCCTTTATAAAGCTGAATAATATATCATGTGTATCACTTATTGAAACCAACTCATTTACTGTGATATGAAGCTTAGAAAGCATGCTAGATGAATATAAAGTATGAATCCCAATAATTATTATTTGTAGCAGTCCAATTAAAATATGTTGAAAGGGAAATGTTATTAAGAAATTTTTCAGAAAAAGGAAATTTATCAGCCAATAATATAAGGAGGTTGTGTAGTCTGCCAGTAGTAACAAATAATGGGTTCAACATAAGGAATTCTGGCTCTTTTTTGCACTTCCCTCAAAACATCTATGGTGTCAATTTTGTAAAATGAGACTGCTGAATTTTTTTTCAGTCTTAATCTCTGTGTTTCTCCACTGAAAGGTTGGTAATTTGGCCCCTAAAATAGTAGTTAATAATATTAAAAATAGCATTAGTACATAAGTACAGATTTGCATAAAGATTATTTTTTAAGGTTCCTTATTTATTATGGTTCTTCTTAGAGACTTCCAACTTTACAGTGATGCAAGAGTGATTCACATTCAGTAGAAAGATTATATTAAAATTTGAATTTGGTTCTTTTCTTGGGCAATCGGTACACAGTATGATGTCTTCATAAATACTGAGCCCTGTTACCATTAGCTGTGTGATCACAAGGATGAGCAACAGATGTTTTACAGGGCACTGTATGGCTAAGCTCCGATACTTGGTGGTCTAGGTGTACTAATTTTGCCTTCATCTTAAGATAGTTTCAATTTCCTGTGAGTAACCTCATTGTAACTTGAAAAATTCCTATATTTTCTCTAGTTACTTCTTTGTGTGACATTAATTTCATGGATAGTTTCTGACCACTCAGGTCTGAACCCTTTTGTGAGGAATAGCACATTTATCACCTTAATTCTCTGCAATTAGCTATTGAATAATTTAGTTATTTTAATATTTTATTGGAGACAATTTTTTTATAACAACATTTTTAAATGTTCATGTATAAGCAAGTTTAAGTGGAGATTTAGGAAGTGTCATGTTCGATTGTCATTCAATCCAGTTGTCCTCCTCACTGTAAAATGCAGATTAAGCCTTCCTAAGAGTATATGCACAATTTATTGTAACACAGTGACTCTCTGATTTTGTTATGCCTCAGGATCTTAAGGTAGGATCAGGAAAATCCAAGTTTACTATAATTGTTAAAATCTAGTGTTCCAGTGTGATTGCAGATGCAATCTGAGATGTCAGGCTCACAAACCTGTATTTTTAATTTTATACTCTAATTTAGCCTGATTTAATATTTCTATAACTTTGAAAAATAAAACTAAATACCTAGAATGAGAAAAAAATAGATTGAACCCTTGTTCCAAAGTCTCTGTCTCTGATCTACTTCATTGGAGCTCAAATACCTGTGCAAATACTGACCTTCCAACCAGAGAAGCTGTGTATCTTCTATCAGTGTTTTGAATCACTCCCGTCACAAGAGTAATAAAGAAAAGCACCATTTGTATATTTGGCCTGAACTTCAATTTGTAGAAAACAGTTGTTTTGACTGCTTTCTCTTTTCTTACCTAATACATTTCATTGTCGTATAGACTCAAAATAGGAATAAAAGATATTTTAGAGAAAACTAAACCCCCATAGTTTTCTCTAAATTAGCCAGTAATACTTTCCTGGTTTACTAGAAAATTCACAAATGTTTTAAATTGTGTATGCCCACTGGAAGTTTCTTTGTCCCCTTTTCCTTGGCAAAGACTTGATTTTGTGAGCTTTGCAGTTTCTGTCTTTCAAAATTTGATCCAAACATGTGGTGTCTGGTGGAGACAATCACAAAACATCCACAGGCACACACAGGAAGTAATGTTGGGGAGACAGGTTCATGAAATATTACGCTAATGTTAAAATTCGACTAAATTCTTAACATGTCTATTAGTGCTAAATATAATAAAAGGTCATCATTTCTTTGTTTGTTTGTTTCTCATAAAGGCCATGGTAGGTCTCTTCAAATAAAATTGATAAGTACTTTTGACAGGATGTCACAGGTCTTTAGGAATATCATTCTAAACAATTCTCCTCACTTTCTTTTCTAAGCTTTCAGAGCCCAGTGGGTAGGAAGGTGTCCCATTTATTCTCCAATGTTGGAGCCCTCTAGGGTGTGAATTTATTTTAGGATTATTCACAATATTAGGGGAAAATAGTATTCATAAAAAGTCAGAGTTTTTATTAACAAATCTATGCATACTCTTTTCTATAATAATGAAGTTATATATGCAAACCTGTATGCAAGATTCCCAACATTTAAAAAATATGTCATGGAAGTGGAGATAAAATTAGGATTTCTTAGTTGCTAATTATACTTACTTTATTATGCTGATCGAATTCCATTTGAGTTAATATATTTATCTGCGAAGTTGCTTAAGTGATTCAACAAAATTAAATTCCCTATCAGGATATCTCCTGTCATTGGCAGTAGTTTTTCCTTACTGTGCCCTTGCCTTGCCAATTATTTGTATCAAACTTATATTCATCTTTTAACCAATTCACCTTTGATTTTATGTTGATGAGCTATTATGCAAATTATAACCTTGATGCTGCATCCAGACCATTAGGGAGAATTTTGTTAAGCCCCTTGATTCCTGTGTTTCTGACTTACCTCCTGAATTGATTCCTAGAGTCTTACTTTAGAGCCAAGATATTTTTCATTGCAGTTTGGTATTTTTAAATTGCATTTGTGTGTGTGAGTGTGTGTGTGTGTGTGTGTGTGTGTGTATGTGTGTGTGTGTACCAATGGTAGAGCATTTATATAGGAAAAAACAACAAAAAGTCCTGAAATATTTGCTTCACTCCATTAAATTTTTTCTGAAAGATGCTTTCAATTTCTGTTTCCCAAGGTATCAAGAATGCTGATGAAACTGAGTTAAAGATGATTGAGACTGATCCCGATTGTGTGGGTGCTAGCATGTCATGTTACACATGTGGAAGTCAGAGGA
The DNA here is from genome assembly GCF_000622305.1 of Nannospalax galili. Taxonomy (NCBI): domain Eukaryota; kingdom Metazoa; phylum Chordata; class Mammalia; order Rodentia; family Spalacidae; genus Nannospalax; species Nannospalax galili. The sequence goes on from NW_008344644.1 coordinate 3,218,347, forward strand.
GCTAGCTGGAGCTGTTTCTCTTATTCTACCAATTGGGTCCCAGGGATTGAATTCAAAGCACCTGATGAGCCATTTTGCCAGGTTTAATTTTAGTTTGTTTTTAAAATAATATTTAAAGTTTAGTAGTTTAAATACTGGCTTGTTTCTCTTTCTAATTTATTATTTAAATGGATATTCAGAGAATGCTATAAGACTGGAAAATTTATCATGAAAGAGCAAGTATATTTGGATTTTGTGTTGATAATATAAAAATTATTATCTATTTTTATTTTGTGTATGAGTGTTTTGCCTGCATGTATGTAAATGTGTCATATATGTGCAATGCCCACAGATTCTAGAGGAGAGTGTTGGATCCTCTTGAACTGGAGTTATGAACAGTTGTTAGCCACTCTGTGTTACTGGAAACTGCCAAGTTTCTCTGCCAGATGAACAATTTCTCTTATCTGCTGATTCATCTCTCCAGCTCTATTATATTAATTCTTAAGGAAAATGAGGAGGTACTAGTATTTCTAATAACTTAGTTGGATTTTAGATGTTACAATGTTGTGTGTATTAGTTAATTATTTTATTGCTGTGACAAAATACCTAATGAAAGCAACTTAAATGAGGGAATTATTTTGAATCACAGTTTGAGGGTACAGTTCTCTGTGGGAGGGAAGGCACAGTGACAGGGGCTTGAGGCAGTCAGTGATATTGTTTTTAAAGTCAGAAAGTAGAGGAGATATATGCTTGTGGTAAGCTAGCTTTCTCCTTTTTTTCTTTTTATTCATACTGACACCTCAGCCTGTGGCATGATGGTACCCACATGCAGGGTGGGTCTTCCCTCCTCAGTTAAACTTCTCTGGAAAGTTCCCCAGAGACATACACAGAGGTATGTCCCTGGGAGGTTCTGAATCCAGTCAGGTGGACATAGAAGAGTAACTATCAAGTTCTCCATTAAGAGCATTGGAATCTTTCTAGAATGTGCTTTTCCAGCATTTCTTTTTATATTAGAGAACTCCAAATAATTGATTATTACTTAAGGGGGAAATTTTCTCTTGTCTTTATAACTAAATTAAATTGTTTTGCAATTGGCTGCAAAAACTTTATAGATCCTCTGAATCATATAAAGTTTTCTCCTGAAAACTTTAGAACCAAAGTCAGGATACTTTACAATGATTCCATGGCCCTCTAGATGATATTTGCAGATATTTATCAGTGACAGTAATGGAAAATAGCTTCTCTATTCATTGGGTGATACAGAATGGTTCACAAGAACTTATCTATTTTACATCTACCCTGCCTAAAATTCATAGATTCTACAATGTAGAATTGATATTTAAATATTTCTGAAATTAAGACGTAGCTTACAGTATTGTTAAATTTGGTCGTGTCTCTTTCTTTTAGGGGTATGAAATATATTCTATTTTATAGTCAATGAAATAAAATATCACAATATTATTACAACTTGAGGCATACTTTCATAGATTGAAAGAACAGAGTTACTGAAATGACTTAATAGCTTTAGAACTAATCCCCAAACTACTCTGGATGTTTGAATCGATCTAAAGCATACTTCAATTCCCTGTTTTCCCTGGAACTCGCTAAACACTGTCATTTCTGTTTGCTTTGATGATCCTTCCAAACGAGTGTCTGCACAGTCCTTCCTTCCCTCTGTTCTCCTGCTGCTCCTGTCTGCTCTCACCCCCAATCCCATGTATCCCTCCTTGCCTCTCCTTGTAATTAACCAGAGTTTAATGAGCACATGTTATGGCTTAAAGCATATTATCATCTTTCAATCCTGTTATCCTTGCCATTAATTTGCTTATTTATGATTTTCAAGAAGATAGTTTCAGAAGTGGTGGAAAAGCAATGCACATACTTTGAGCAGAGTGAGAAGAGCTGTGACTTGGTGATCCATGAATAAAAGGCTCAGTAAGAAATATCAAGGTAAAAATGATATGAATCCTGACTCAGGAGGAGTGAATGGTTTGTGGGGGCAGAGAGTCCATAGAAAATTTCAAAAGACAGAGTATGTAAATGTGTTATGACCATAGATGAGGCTGGAGACGTAGGAAGTCTGGACCATCAAGGGCATCCTGCATTCTCCTGGGGGAGAAGCATGTTTTTCTGGAGGGCAATGTGAACTTAATCAAAGAATTGCAAATAAAATATTTGCCTTAAGGTTATCAAGGCTACAATGTGAAGAATGTGTAGAAGTGTGAAGGATAAAGTCACATACTTCAATTTGGAGTATCATGTAGTAGATTAGAGAAGAAGTGCTTAATTCAGAAAAATAAATGGTCAGGAATATGGTTTATAAATCTAATTAAATGTTAGGATGAAAGATATTTGAAGTCCTTCGTGAAGTTCAGAAAGAAGAATACGTACTTTGTTTACAAATGGTAAAACTATGCTCATGGTTCTGAAACAACCTAACAAACAGTGACATAGGCAAGACTAGCATAAAGACAGAGAGATAAAAATAAATTTATTAGGGGACAAGCTGACTTTTTATTCATATGCATATTCTGCTGATCTAGTTCCATTTCTTGAAAAATGAAACATCTTTTTTTCCCTATTGAATTGCTGTTTCTCCTTTCAAGATCAATTAGTGGTATTTGTGTGAGCCTATTTCTGGGATATTTATTTTGCTTCATTGATCTGTCTCTTCTTTTGCAGAACCCACATTGTCTCACTGTCCTAATTATTGTAGCAATATAGTAAATCTTAAAAGGTGTATAGTAGCAGCTCTCCAACTTTCTTTTTCTCCTTCAGTATTCTCTTGCCTTTTCTGGATCATTTGGCTTCCCATAAAAACTCTACCATCAGTTTCTTGAAACTCAAAAAATAACTCACTGGGATTTTGCCTGGGGTTGCAATGAATTCACATCTCAAATTAGGAAGAGTTGACATCTTAATAAGTCTTTCTGTCAATGGCTCTGTAGTATTTCTATTTAGATTTTATTTTTATCAGAGTTGGATTATAGTACATAATGTTCTACTTTTCTCATAATAATATTTAAGTTCAGTGGTATTATGTTTTCAGCTTTAACTTAAAAATGTTCATGCTTGTACATAGTAAAAATTTTTATCTGACCTCAAAATTTTTGTTCCTCTTGCCTCTGGCTTCCAAGTGCCACCAGGCCCAGGAGCTATTGTTTGTTTATTAACTTTGTACCTTGCATCACAGTTAGGATTCTTATTACTATCAGAGATTTTTGTTAATTTTTTTTCTTGTGTTGTCTGTTAATAACAATATTTGTAATGGTTTGTTTTGATCTTCATCTAGAAATCTCTGATTGATACCGTTCTTTTTCTTCCTCCCCAACTTGAATGCCCTTTGTATCCTTTCACTGTTTTGTAGTAGCTCAGAATTTGCAGGAAAAGTGAGAGGTGACATTCTTGCCTTTTTCTTCTTCCTTCCCACTAGTATATATGACTCGGGCTGCTGGGTTTTGGCAGATGTTCTTTATCAGATGATCTTTATCAGACTCTCTCCCTCTAATCCTACTTTCATGAGATTTTTTTTTCTTTTTTAATGAGTGACTTGGGTTTTCAAGAATGTATCTGTAACTATTCATATGACTAGATTTTTATTTTTAGGATGATATGATGAATTATATTAAATTTTGAGTTTTTTCTGAGAGTTTAAAACTTTTATTTGCTTATTTGCATATATATTTTTTTGAAACAGGGTCTCCCTATAGCCCCAGCTGGCCTGGAACTCACTATGTAGCCCAGGTTGGCCTTGAACTCACAGAGATTTACCTGCCTCTGCCTCCCAAGTGCTGGGACTACAGGCATACGCTACCACTCCCAGCTTTCATATGTGTTTTTAACAGCTAGTAGTACCAACCCTATTTGCCAAATAAGCATGAGCCATAAATTCATGCTTTGTCACATTTCTTTTTGTTCCATTTTAAATAGAATTTGTCTAAATTTTGAGTATTTTAATATCCTTTTATACTAAGAATAAGTCATTCTTGGTTAATTTTCTTTTTATTTTGTTGGATTTAATATACTAATATTTTGTTGAGAAATTGGGTCATTTAGTCATTCTCTAGAGAAAAAAAATCTTAATTTAGGAGTCAGCGGTATGTAAATGATAGGAAATGCCAATTAATGAAAGTACATGTGATATTTGAAGCCAAGAAATGATTGCCTATGTATTAATATCAGCATAATAATAGCAACAATAGCTTAAGTTGTTGAGTGTGCTAGGCAATGTTGTAATCAGTTTAAAAACATTTCTTCTAAAAGAAAAAGCATTACTAATTTTCCATTATCTTTATTGCAGTTTTACAGATGAGGAGAGTTTGAAGTACTGGCACATTATGTAACATTCCTCAGAACTGGCTTTCAGATGGAGATTTTATCACTTCAGAATCCATGCCTCAGCCATCACACAATACTAATGATTGGGACCATCTGTAGCTGCCTAAGAACAGAAAACTGGTCCAAGGGCCGTGGCAAAGAGCATAAATATAGGGCATGGAGGGAAGATTATATTTGGAAAAAGAACAGCTTTGGAGGAAAGTTAAGAGAGATTGGGAATTAGAATTTTTATATCATGTATTCATAAAATGAGAATACATTGATTAATCTTATTCAGTTAAAATATATCAATTGTCCATTACAGTATCATGGTATAAGGTACCCTTACAGAATCCTCTGTGAGGTTAGTGGATTTATTTTTCACTAACAAAGTGTCCATCAGCCATGATATCCCTGTGAGATGTTATATTAGAGAATGTCAGAGCTGGTTGTGCATTTACTATACTCCTCCTTTTTTCTAAGAGGTGAACTTGATGACTGCAGAAGTCAGGATGGTGAGAAATTAGCAGAAGGTGTCTATGCTAGCTTGATCAAAATGCATGAGGATGCCTTATTGTCATTTGGGAGGACACTCAACCATGACTAAGCCAACTGTTCTAATAGCTTTCATCTGCAGGATACTTTTCCAATTGTGAAAAAGTGTAGGGTAAGAATGGTATTGCCATAAAAATATAAGTAAAGCACATGCTAAGTTATCAAATAAGTGAATGATGATAGGCTCAGAATGGCTTTCTGAGCCACAATTTGAAGGAAAAGAAAGATGTCAGGCTTTGCAATTTTGTGTTCTTTAAATCATGGGTAGGGTTCGATGAACAGATCTGGAGTATGTTGGAGCTACCATCAAGTAAAGAGAACAAGTGTCTTCAAATACTCCATTCACAACTCATAACTGTACCTCTAAGAATTGTCTTCCCTTCATGTACCTAGCCATCTTCTTCAGAGAATTCTGTTTTCCTTATAAAGAACATCATAAAATTTAATAGCTTGCAGTATTAGTGGGAAATGGGAAAAAAGAAAGAAAGAGAAAATATTGTAATTGCTTAATCTTTTCAGGGATGGTTTCTGGAATTGATGTAGAGTACAAAGATCACAGTTAACCTAGGAGATAATTGGTTCTGTATCAGTGGAGAAAATCCTTAGCAGTGTTCTGACTCAACAGGAGTTTCGTCTTCTGGGTAGTGAAATAGGTCTCTCCCCAAGGCATTGGGATAGTTAATCTTGGTTGTCCAATGACTGGATCTGTAATCAACTTAATGACAAGCTATTGGATACTCCTATGAGCGATTTTCTTAATCAGATTATTTGAAGTGGGAAGAGCTAGGCTAAAGGTAGGTGGACTAGTGGCAACCCAGATACAAGGTAGATAGAGAAAGGCAGCTTTGCCTTTGCCTACTTGCCTTCACTCTCTCTGACATCCTTGCCTACCTTTCTGTTTCTTTATTCCTTTGCTGACATCAGAATGAGGTTTCTTTAGCCTTCCAATCTAGAATGAATATCATTGTCTTTCCAGAAATCCTCCAGGCCTTCTGTACCAAATTAGGACTTCAGAGGCACCAAGACACGTGGAAGCGAGTGGGTTCTTGGCCTCGTCGGTGTGAGACAGCCATTGTTGGACTACACAGATCGTACTGTGTAATCAATCTGATAAATTCCCTTTAGATGTATGTTCATTCTATTGGTTCTGCTCCTTTTGAGCACCCTGACTAATACAGGCATTTAAGCTGATCTATCTTTAAATACTACTCTCCATTCTGTGAATCAATTTAAGCAAGCCGTCAAAATGTTTATCAAAGATCAAAGTGGATATAATGTCCCTGTATTAGAGTTTCTAACTTCTAACATAAGAGAATGTCATAATAATACTGGATATGAAAATGCATCACAAAATCATCTAAAATTTAGCATCCAGGTAACTGTGTAACAAGACAGATCTATAACAGCAAAATAATAAGGTGATATATGCTTCAGTGCTTAGTCAGTGATAAATCCTACTGAAGTTCAGAGAACAAAGACATCAGAGAGTAGACCTTGACACACATTCAGTGACAAGCTTGGGACCTTGGTCCTGGTCCATATATGAAATATCTGTTGCTTAAATTCCTGCATTTACCTCAAACAATTCATTACATCATTACATTTTGGTGAATTCTTTAGGCATGTGTACTCAGGTAATGGATATAGGAGGTGGAAAGGTGAATTACTACCTAAAAACCCCGTGATTTGAAGATTAAAAAAAATGAATTCATATTGTAAATCTGTCATATATTTATGTGAGATTTTAACCAATTTTAAAAATGTTTCTAATTCTCATACCCACAGTCAGTGAAATATTTAAGTAAATGAGATGGTGGATTGACTGTGATAATCAGGTGTTTTGTGCACTTAAAATGGTGTGTATAAAACAATATAAACCCTATATAGATAAATGAGAATTTCTGGAACACATTGATTTATATACATATATATATGAGTTTTATTACAATTCTTTTCATTATCATTAATATGAGCACCAAAAGAAATTGATTTTGAAATCAGTATGCCAATCAAATTGACTATGGTAATGTAAAATATCTCCAATACCTTCAAAAATCAATAAATATTCACAGTGCACTTTAAGACATGAAAGAACTCACTTTAACTCTCATTTTTTAAAAATGGGTGTGATTTAGAGTTAGATGGAAGAATATATAATATTTCCTTAAATATGAACTAGATATGTTTTTCTGACATTGGCAAATATTTGTGTTTACATATGGATATGTTTACTGTGGATAATAGTAATATTGAGAAACAGTTTTATAATCATTTTTATGTTAAAAATGATCAAATAAAGGCAAATAACACCACTCTTTCCAAAGCAGTGGCAAGGTTATCAGGCAAAAATAATGCAGTTCATTAAAATAAATATTTTTTTCATGTGCTCCTATATTTCGTGGTTTGGAGTTTGTATCTTTTTCCTTTTCTTTTACTTTTTTCTTTTAGTCATAATGAAGTGTAGTACTTCCCAAGAGTAAAGAAAAAAGTAGACTTGAGTGTTAGACCTATGTGGTGCATTTAAAAATAACTAGCTATTTTTATTTCTTTAATAGATAAGTTTACTATGTCATGTTGATTTTTTTCCTTATTTTGAAAATAATTGATCCTGGTCAAAACACAATTGCCCTTTTAATATCCCATACTTATGAAAAAGTAAAGCACAGGGTGTAACAAATGCCAAAGGTAGTCAAAGCCCTGGCTAAAAATTGGTTGTTAGCTATGAAACAAACCCTTAAATCATTGTACACATTTGGAAACTCAAAAATAAAATCTGTTCCTTCAGGATAGGAATTTTGTAAAAATTTTAATAAGGATAAAAAGAATTCATACATATGGATTATATTCTGTGATTTTATATGTCAAGTCCAGGAAAAATTGACATGATGCAAAAGCACAGAAAAAAAATCTAATTCTGATATATATATATATATAGAGAGAGAGTCAGTTTGTGATTATGGAGTATTTTCACATTCATCTTCATGAGCTACTTTGAAGAACTAGAAGTTTTATTATCCCTAGAAAGATGCTAGTTATTTAAACCTTTGAAATTCTTTAATACAGTTATAATGTGACTATATCTAGACATAGGGTCTTTAAAGAAGTAAGTCAAAATGGGGTCTTTTGTGTGTACCTCAATCATATATGACTTGTTTTTTCTTAGAAGAACATACTAAACATGGGGACCATGTTGAGGAAGCAGCAGAGGAAGGCCTCAGAAGAAACTAGGCATGCATCTTCTTCTTGGACTTCTAGGGTCTAGAATGGAGTGAGAAAGTACATTTCTGCTGTTACAGCCACTCCACCAGTGGTTATTACATCCCTGGAAAACTTACAAACTATATCTGAAATTCATAATGTTCCTGTGTTCTCTCTTGAAATCCTTGCTTGGTGATATTCCTCCTGACAACTGCCTCTTTTTGAGTATTGGACAATACATTCCCATGGAATATTTGAGGTAAAGGGTATATTTCTTAGATTATCATCATCAAGGAAACTCATGGCCTACTGGCTCAAGATAAGAAAAATTAGGATGGAGGCTGGGGAGATGGCTTAGGTTAAGAGCACTTTCTGCTCTTGCAGAGGACCTAGGCTCCATTACCAGTTCCCACAAGGTGACTCCCAACAGTCTATAATAACATTTCCAGGGGATCTGTCTCTTCTGTCCTGTGCATCAGGGGCATATATACCAGGTATGGTATATATGCATACATGCAATATATTCACATACACATATATTCATACACATAAAATTTTTAAAAACTATAAAGTATTACAAAATAGAAACTCATTGAATACTTCTATATTAGCAAGTAGTCTACACTTAAAGAACTTGCAGTGTAGTTGTGGTGATAAGCTCTAAATGCAAGTAGCTAAAATGTGAGACTATGCTCTGTATGTAAGGAAAGATCCTGCATGTAAGTACTGAGGAGAACAAACCAACGAACCATAGAAACTCGGTATGTGCTCCAGAGGTCAAACCGATGAAAGACTCCTAGTAGAAAGTTTAGCTAGATTGTAAAGAACGAGTTATATTTTGTGAGGATTTTTAAGAATCAAATTTAGGGAGCACTCAAGCATAAGCAAAGCACATTCATGAAAAAAAAAAGCACTTTTCTTTATAACACTCATGTATAACCTATCTTGTTGTTGTATATTTGTTTTGTGATTTTTTTCTATAAAATGGTATGTTATACATGAGAAGAATTACTGTTTTTGCTAACTCAACTTGGGGATGAATAATACTACTGAAACTGAGTTACGCCAGGCATGCCTATATTTCAGAATAATCAGATTCTAATCAGATGATATTTTTGGTTTTCAATTAAACTTTAAGCTGCTATCAGTTCATAAGAAATATTAATGACAGGAGTACATAGAAGTTTTACAAATATTCCTTTCCAGAATTCATGTAATTCAGTGTTCCAAATTATCAATTACTTTAACAATTTCTTCTCTGTTTTATAGACTCTAGGTTCTTTTTTCTTCATTATGTAACAAAATAGATTTTGTTAGATATAGCAGATGTATGTGGTGCTTTATACAGAAACCAAACAAAAAGAAACTGATTTATGGATTATACCTTTTGACTTTTATTTATTTTTATTTTATGACAACACATGTTTTTGCATTTGTATATAAATGCACCCATGCATGCAATGATTGTGGAGGTCATAAGAGGGCATCAGATCCCCTGGAACTGGAATTACAGTTGGTTGTTAGCCACCCTGTGGGTGCTGGGAACTGAACCTGGGTCCTCTGCAAGTTAAGCCAGTGCTCTTAATAGTTGAGCCATCTCTCCAGCTCCATGGTTTATGGATCACTATGATTTTGATAGAAAAACATTTAAATTTAATTTTGTTTAATAAACTCATTAAATTAAACAGTTACTATTTTACAGGTCATTTACAATATGGAAGTTGCTAGTTATTTGATGGTTGACATTTCTATTTTATAATTACCAAAATTCCTTCAAATTGGGAAAATTGTGTCATTTTTCTCACAAACTTTTATACTTACTCACTTTGAGGATACTAAAATTTTAAACATATAAGATAAAAAAATAACACTATGCTGCCTTAAGTCTACCTTTTGTCTTTTTGTGAAAGAAAACAAGATCCTGATTTCTCTTCTAGAATCGGGAAGAAAACTACTAACCTAAAATGGGTGTTCATTTTCAATCTTTTTTTTTTAAATTTTCCTGCTATGTCAAGCTTCTTCTATAGTCCCAAACAGTCTGAAACTTTAAATTATCATCCTAAGCTTTGGGAGGTCCCTCAGTGCCAGCATGTGGGATGCAAATGAAAATTAAGAGCAATTCAAATGGAGCATAGGAAGGAAATCTCACACCACTGCAGTTCTCTAACTTAGCACTTCCACACTTCCACACTTATGTAAGAAGCTGCCATATTAGTTGCAAATGTAAGCTTTTAGTGAGGTTTGTGCCATGTTCGATTTCAAGAGAGTGATGTAATCAAATACCTAACACATTTTACTCTATGAAAAGTGAGATTATTTGGAAATAATGTAAATTCAAATTGCCTGACTCACCTCATTGCTTTATCAGTGTCCTAAGTGGCAGGTAAATCGAGTCAATTGTGAGAACACACCCAGACACAGACAAGAACTCCAGCGGGGTAGAATTTATTGGCAGAGAAAGTGCACAGAAAAGTCCCCAATTCGGGATGGAGGAGCTATCACTTTATAGGCTGTTGGCTCTGGGCTTTTATAGGGGGTTTGGGGATGCAGAAGGTGGGAAACTATTTTTTAAACAAGTTAAGGAGGGGAGAGAGCCCAGGACTTATCAGGAGAAAACAGCCTCTGTCAAACTTCCCCCTTACATCAGCCAGGATCGGGGTTGTGGGATAAGGGGCCTTCTCTTCTGCTAAAATTATCAAAGGGAAAGCAGACTATGTTGAAATAGCTCTTGCAGTAATCGGGTCTTGGATCATAGGTGTAGGGAGTCTGTTTTTTTTTTGTTTTTTTTTTTTTTTTTTCTTGTCTGCAGAAGGTCATGGTGCTCATTATCTCAGGACCTGTATTTTCAGAGGGTCTGCAAAGCCATGAGGCCCTGTTGCACTGGGGAGGGGCTTGTTACAGGTCCAAACCCTAACATTTCAGCCTTTGTGTTATAGGATAGGGGTGCCGACGTCATCTTGCTGCTTCCTGCTGAACATGGTCGACATGGGGGAGGCTGGTTTAGGGATCAGTCAGAGAGTTGGGGTTTCCACTTCCTGCATCTGAACAGGGTCCTCAATGGTTGACAGGCACTTGTATACATGTGGAGGGAAGGAAAGTAACAGCTGATTAAAATTAGTATGAGTTAGTTGTTGGACTGGGCCCTGAAACTATTTGAAGAGGCAGGACAAATGGTTAGTACTAGAGTGATAGCTGAGGCCGCAGCAAGGGTAGAGCTATTGTAGTAATCCAGTGAAGATGTCCCTTTGGAGTGATTGTTGATATTGTGAGTTTTTAAGTGAAAGATCTTTGACTAGCTGCTGGAGGTGCTTCACATTATGTTCGAACTTACTCCTTACCTGATTTCTTGACATAGTAACAACATTCTTCACCCAAGACAATACAGGTTCCCCCTTTTTCTGCCATAAGTAGGTCCAGGGCTTGCCTATTTTGAAGAGATGCTGGGTTGACATCAGTGTGTGCTTCAGACCTCCGGCCGCATAACTTAAGATAAATCTGCTTTTCTGGGAGTGGTTCTATCACCAGGTAATTGACCAGTGAAACTGGAAAAGTGGGTCCTCCAACAGACAGACAAGACATTTTATAGTCTGGACCAGACTATTTATGGGGCTTATTGATACTCTAACATTCCCCCCTCTGAAGAGGCAACCCCAAAATCTGCTAGGGACAAGAGCTCCCAAATACTTTTAACATTTTTGGCCTTTGGGACAGAGTACATTGCTAAAAGGCCCAAGGGCATTTTGACTTTTAGCCAAGAAGGAACTGACTGGCTTTCCTTTGAGGTCTTTTACCCTAACTGCCTAGCCAATTTCTACCTCCTATTCTTATCACACCATCCTCTGAAGAGGTTTACCCAAATTGCTGATAGGTTTACCCAAATTGCTGATAGGAAATCGGGACACAGACCACTCTGGCTTCTTCCATGTTGAACAGAGACACAGGGCAAGACAGTTGTGGTACCCACTTCAGTGGGTCTATCTAAAAGACTCTTAAATTATATAACTTTTAACTATAGGGAGAAAAGAAGGTCCTTGACTGTTGCCTAGGAGATATGAAGGAGAAGTAAAGGCAAGAGTGGTTAGTATTACAAGTTCTAGACAGGGAACCAGGAAAAGCAGAACAGGGCAAATTTAAAATGTCCAAATTAAAGTCCATTGGAATTTTTTGATGAGGGCTTCCAAAAGCAACCCTCTATTGGGTTCCTCCTCATTTTCCTTTTGCCTGCCAAGGCTGGACTGATGTGATGAATTCAGGATATGTTGTCAGAAACTTTGATAACTGTTGAGTGGCTAGAATCAGTTCTCTCTTAAATGGTCTGTAGATAGGGAGAGAAAACAAATTCAGCCATCATTTAATTTTTAGGCTAGAACAATAGTGGGTTGTCTCCCTCAGCTGTAGGTGGGCACTGCAGTATTGCAGACCAAGATTTAAAGTCTTACATCTGAATAGCATTGTCTTATTAGGAACAAAACCATCAATGAGAGATAGTTGTCTAAATAACATCTTATAAGAACTTAAGGTTAATGTCTGGGATGTGTAATCCCTTGAACTCTTAAATATACTGATGACTTTAATTTTTGGTTATGCTTTCCTTTTGGTTGTTTAAGACCATACCATTGGCTCAAATAAAATTTATTTTTACTCTTAAGGTCGTTTGAGGATCTGTTCCTAAGTGGTCACATGGTCTTTGGAGCCCCTGGCTCCTTTCTTTTACAAGTTCCATTTATGTGAAGATAAGTCAAAGGTCCTGCTCAACCATGGCTGGCTTCATCTGGAAGCATGGGGGAAATACCCTCTGTGTTGACCCTCCTCTTTGTAGACTTGACACTAGTTCAATTCCATCTGGTGGGGTCTCCATGGCCTCCCAGAACAAGAGGACGGGTGACTCGCCACAGTTACAGGACATTTTGAGAGATGCTCCATGGTCCCCTGGAACTTAGTCGACCATGGCGGACAAGGAACAAAAATTGTCCCTTAAGTCCCTCTCACCAGATTAGTATAGGCCTTAAGGTATGGCTATTAAACATTCAACAAGGTTAGTTGTACCAGTCTGGTACTTTTAATTACTATATGCTATGTGGGTAAAGCTTGGGCAACATTCTTAAATAAACCTTTACTAGACACCCTTAAACTAGTTGACTAAGCTATGACCTTAGAAATTTTAAGATTATCTATATATTATCTTTGTCTCATTCTTGATAAATTATAACCAACCTATACAGACCTCCATTACTTGCTTAGGCATTCTCATTTTTCTTTCTATTCTGGAAATATCCAGCCTTCATAATTTTTATCCTTCTAACATCTTTTAACCTTCCATTTTCTTTCTCAATAATTATGAGACATAATAACATTAGCAAGTAATTTTCCATCTGTTGTGAGAGTTCTTTTCCTGGGGATACTAAGCAATGTTTATCCCCTTGTAAGGTTTTAGGGTCAAACCAATATTTAATTACATTAAAGTTTTCCTGGGGAACCAATGAATTTACTGAGCTTACTTACAGTGATGACTGAGGGATTCCTGAGGTGTATGAATGACCTGGAAATATTTACACTGGACGCCTTTACCCAGCATGGATCAAGCCTTCTCTTCCTAGACTTCCCCAGATAATATACTTTAGTCCTCCCCCAAACCCAGGATACCATATGTGACTAGGGCCAAATTACATACAGTTAGCTAGGAAGAGGGGCTGGATACTCAGGTGAGGGTCCAATGACCCTGCTTACTCCTCCTTCAACTAAAGAATATGATAGTCACTAAGTCCAATTGTGATGGCTGCTAGTGGACACAGTTGAAGTTGTGAATGAAGTAGTTGTTTGATTCAGAAGAGAATATTGTGTAGCATCATCTTATTAAAAGAACATGAAATCTAAATTACGCATACAAGATAATGTGATAAGTTAATATTACCCATGTACACACTGTGCTTTGTAAGTTCCCAGGTAAACCTTATAGAAAACACAAGACAGTTAAAAATCTTTTCCACCTTATGTAGTCTAGAGAGTGGTCTACCAAAACTTTTCTTTACGTAGAAAGAAGCAAAGGTAGAAGATCCACTCTGTCCTCTCCATCAACTGTGAATTGTCCTCTTTTTTTTAAAAAAAAATAATCTATCCTGCAGTTAAGTTTATCTTTGTATTTACTATATATTTACATTAGTCAGTGTTAGTGACTTTCCTCATTGTTGTGACCAAATAGAGAATCCCATTAGTTGCTTTTACTACAGATAGTAATACCCTCTGTTGAAATTAGTTTACTTTTTTAAAAAATATTTTATATTTTATTTTTATTTTATGTGTATGTGTGTATTGCCTGCCTTTAGATAAGTGCACCGGTGTCATGCAGTGCCCACAGAGGGTAGAAGAGGCCGTCAGATCTCCTGGAACTGGGGTTTCAGACAGTTGTTAGTTGCCATGTGGGTGCTGGGATTTGGACCCAAGTCTTCTGCAAGAACAGCCAGTGTTTTTAACTGCTGAACCATCTCTCCAGCCCTGAAATTAGTTTACTTTTAAACTAAGGCAAGACTTTTAACTCTCATAGTGAATTATTTTGAAGAGGGCTGTCAGTCTGGATTAGAAAAAAAATTTCATGATTTATTATACATAATCTTGGATTAAGTACCCAAATTCTGGAGAATAAGGAACACAGAAAACAATGGTACCTAAAAGAACTTGCAAGGAGACAATATCACAATATTCTTTTCCTATAGTCTTTCTATGATATTGTAATTAGAAAGTACCCAGGGCATGATGGAGCAGGTACAAAAGCAAGCATAGAGCAACTGAGCATCCGTGAGGGAAATAACCCTATTCCAGAGAAAAGTAGGTTTAGAATCACAATGCAGAAAGAGGAGGAATTAAGACTAGTAGAGGTGGCATCTTAAGCCTCACACCCAAGTTGGATATCCATTTTAACCCCTCATTGGTGTAACTATGTGCTGGTAGTAGCTTGTCTCTTGACAGCAGGTTTGGCCCTGGAGTACAGTAAATTCCCATGTGCTTCACAGGTCCATCCATCACAGAGTGTCAGCTCCCTTTGTACCTTGAAGGCACATGGATAGAAAAACCTTCCCTTTAGAAATGAACAGTAAGAATTTAAAATAGTCACCTTTAGAAATCAGCAAATATATCATACAAAATATGTTAAAATCCAAAATAATTCTTTGAAAACTACCAGGTAAAGATGTCATGCCAACATCCCTTTTAAAAATCAGTAAATGTGTCAAACAATGTAAAAACTTAAAAGTCATCTTTAAAAACCAGTAAATATACTATACAAGAAGTTAAAACTCAAAGTAATCCCCTTTAGAAACAGGCCCAAACAATGTTAAAATTTAAATTCCCACTGTGGAGATCTGGCATTACTCCCTTAGTCTGACATAAAAATAAATTACTTTTCTATGACCTTATCAAGAAACCAAAATAAAAATAAATTGAAAGAGAATTAGGACATATGATTAAATGTCTGCAGTTCAGGGAACTCCTAGGTACCCCTGGTACTGGTAAGTTTCTGGGTATCACCATTTTGAATCTTGCCATGTGGTTCAATTAGGATGGCGGCAAGGTCACACAGGTCACCGCCATTTTGAAAAAGTTACTGTCCAAGATGGTAACCAAGCCATGTGACTGTCCCCATATTGATGATGTCATCAATCAAGGTGGAGAACAGGTCACATGTTTACCTCCCTCTTGGTGAGATCAGCAGCCATGATGGCAACCAGGCCACATGACCATGTTAACGAGCACAGTCCCATGATAAAACAAGCCTATCCCCCACCAGGATACAAGCCCTGTGGGATTCACATGGCTCACAGATTAAATGTGGACAGCAACCATTTTTACCTTTACAAAGCACCCCAGTTAAGTTAGACTTGATATAAATGGAGAAAGTAAAGGAATCCATGTCTCTCACCATCCATTGTAGCTGTAAATGCCAAGCAAAGTTCTCAGGAACTCTTCATTCCTAGATACAGGCTATGCTGGAAAAGAGGCTCGTGAAGGTAGCAGAAGGAATAGGACGCATGTCCAGCACATAAATCACTGGGTTGTTGCTCTGAAAACATATGTCTTGCCGGAGCACAGCCTGTGAATTTCCATGTACACTGAAATTTAAAATACTTAGATCTAGTTAGAAAAGAAGCTGCCTCAGGACCACATGGTCTAAGCACAGCTTTCTTGGTGCCCAACAGGGCCTAAGATCTAAATTTCAAGCCCCTCTGCCCCAGAAAAAGTTTAGGGAAAAAAAAGGGGGGGGGCTTTTAAAATCTTTTTTTCCTGTTGGTCCAGGAGGCAAGCCACCTTAAATTCTCTACTGCCACCCAGAAGCTTTAACCTCTGCCCGATTGCCCCAAGGCAAGATAGCAAAATGGATAAGGAAGTTCTCCTGCTCATTTAAGAGCCAAATACAGTGTTCACTTGAAAATCTGCATGACCACCAAATAAATAAGTTATTAGAATTTTGGGGTCCCATCTGGGTTGCCAATTTGAAACATGGAGAAAGCGGGTTCCCTAGAGGGTTCTTAGTCTCATTCATAAGAGAATTGAAGAATGGACCCATACGGAAGCTTTTACAATTTTATTAGAATCTTAAAGAAAAATCCTCAGGACAGCTGAGCTGGTAATCTTGGCAGCTGCCTCGAGGAGGTGACTAGTGGGAAAGATAGAAAGCCATGGAGACATGCAGGTTTGGAGCCTGCATGGGAGGTCAGACACGTGGCTGACACGCAGCCACATGGCTGGGAGAAGGAAGCTTTAGAGGAAAAGGTGAAGAAATGCAAGATGCTAGGGGCAGGGAGGGATTAAGGTTGAATAATTCTAAGGTTCCAGTGTCTGACCAAACAGACTGGGGCCAGGCAGTGGTGCACAGGAACTTTAAGTGCTTTGGCCTGATTATATCTGAATGTCCTAGTTGTTTTTAAGGATTTAAGAAGAGGTCCTCAGCCTTGGACTGTGCAGTCCCCATAGTGACAGATTATGTATAGAGCTCAGAGGAAATAGAAAAGAATTGAGCAAGTAGGAGGAGACAATGCAGATCCTCTCTCCACCGGGAGTGGAGGCAGGAATGGCAGCCAGGAGTCTGGGCAGGAACGTGCAGGATAAGAGGAAGAGAAGGGCAGGAGGGAGGAGGAGGAGAAGATTCATAGCTCATGCTAAAATGCGAACATGCAGAGCCAATCACCAAGGAAGGCATCCCTTCCCAGGAAAGGCCTGAGAATGAGTTTTTCCAATCCCTGGAGGCAGTGTCCTGCAATCAGATCACCAGGGAGGGAAAGGGCGAGTTCTTGTCCTGGACAGGAAGGGGTGTGTGTTCTTATCCCTGGGAACAGCGTCCCATAACCAGAGAAAGGAAAGGACTTTCCAACACACCGGTGTGATTTTATGAGTAGAAGAGTTGAGCAGAAAGCCCTGCGACAAGAGCATGGCACAATTAGCCAGCAGGGGGAGATAAAGGACAAGGAAAGTGATGGGAAAAGAGATGTGGAGAGTCAAAAGGAAGGGAAATGGGAGATACAAGAAAAGAGAAGAGAGGAGAGAGAGAGAGAGAGAGAGAGAGAGAGGAGAGATGTGGAGACTCAAAAGGAAGGGGAATGGGAGAGACAAGAGAAAAGAGAAGAGGAGAGAGAGAGAGAGAGAGAGAGAGAGAGGAGAGAGAGATGTGGAGAGTCAAAAGGAAGGGGAATGGGAGAGACAAGAGAAAAGAGAAGAGGGGAGAGAGAGAGAGAGAGAGAGAGGAGAGAGAGATGCAGAGAGTCAAAAGGAAGGGGAATGGGAGAGACAAGAGAAAAGAGAAGAGGGGAGAGAGAGAGAGAGAGAGGAGAGAGAGATGCGGAGAGTCAAAAGGAAGGGGAATGGGAGAGACAAGAGAAAAGAGAAGAGGGGGAGAGAGAGAGAGAGAGAGAGAGATCCAAATGATGGAGTACAAGAAAGCGAAAGTGAAGCAGAGATGCTAGGAGCAAGGAAAGGGAGAGAGCAGGAGAGGGAGCCTGAGGCTTAATGAGAGGCTGCGAGAGAGAAAGGAGGAGAGTGGCAACTTCCAGAGTGTGCCTTCCCAGTTACCCAGTCTTCAGACCAGCCTTTTCAGGTCAAGCCCATGCCTTTGTAGGGTTGTTTCCTCTGGAGTTCCAGTGAAAGGCAGCAGAAGAGAAAGACTCTGGACCATGGAGGAAAAGCTCAAAAGGGTTACACAGGACACCAATATGACCTCAAGACAAGAGGTATGCACCCCCTGCATGAGTAGTAGGCTGTTAAAATCTCTGGGACCCCCAGTTGCAACAGGCAGCAAGAAAACTCTTTAGCAGGCTGGGAGGGGCCTGTGCTCCTTTGGGAGAGCTAGCTCTCGGACCAAGAGACTCAAAGACAATGGGTTTGAGAGCAACAGGGGGTAAGTTCACCTCTCAGTTGGGCTTGGACAGGCACAGTAACCATGCTGGACACTCAGTGGTCATGGAGACCAGTGCTGCCCAGTGGCCCTGAGTCATGTCTGGAAGTGACCTCCAAATCCAACTGAAAAGGAAATCAGAAGATGTAGAGGAGCAGGAGAGGAGTGAAAACAAGGCTGAGTATGCTCCAGAGTGTCAGGGAAGGAACTGCAGTGGCCGTAAAGGCAGTGAGAGAGAGAAGGCAGAGAGAGAGAGAGAGAGAGAAAGAAAGAGTTGGAATGTACCTCAAAGCCAAATCAGTGGTGTTTGCAGGGTCAGCAGCAGCAGCCAGGGTCTGGTCAGAGTTCTTTATGTGTAATTTCCAAATGATTGCATTCTGGGTTTGGCACCATATGATAGGTAAATCAAGTCAATTGGGAGAACACAGACAAGAACTACAGCGGGGTAGAGTTTATTGGTAGAGAAAGTACATGGACAGTCCCCAATTCAGCATGGAGGAGCTATCAGGTTACAGGCTGTTGGCCCGGGCTTTTGTAGGGGGTGGGGATGCAGAAAGCAGGAAAATATTTTTTTAAGCAGGTTAAGCATGGAGAGAGTCCAGGTCTTATCAGGAGAGAACAGCCTCTGCCAAACTGCCCCCTTACGTCAGCCAGGATCTGGGTGGTAGGATAAGGGGCCTTCTCTTCTAAAATTATCAAAGGGGAAGCAGGCTGTGCTAAAACAGCTCTTGCAGTAATCGGGTCTTGGGTCATAGGTGTAGGGAATCTGCAGAAGGTCAGGGTGATCATTAACTCAGTTCCTGTACTTTTAGAGGGTCTGCAAAACCACACAGCCTTGTTGCACAGCAGAGGGTGTTGCTGAACATCCAAACCCTAACACTAAGGCTTTAAAGAAACCAAAATTAATCAAAATTAATCAAAGCCCCAAGTTCAAGGAATTTGTATATTTTGAATAGTGAAAGAAAAATGGAGAGAGCTATTTTTCCAGTTCATAATTTTAAAAGGCATTTTTATCTATTATTGCCATCTTACAGATTTCTCCAGTATTTCAGCATCAGTCATTTAAAAACAGTGGTTTTCCGTATGGGATACCACCTAATATTTGGTCCTGCGGTTTGGATACACGTTCCCAAAGGACCACACATTAAGAGTTTGAACTGTAGCCCATGATGCTATTAAAGATAGTGGGACCTTAGAAATGGGGCCCAGTAGAAGGAAGTGAGGATGTTGGAAGCATACCCTGAAGGGAATACAGGGAACTGTGTCCCTCTTCTTTTCCTCTCTTTGGCTTCCTGGATGCAATAGGTGAGCAGCTTCCTCCACTGTTTTCCACTGCAAGTCCAAAAGCACAATGCCAATTGACCGTTGGACTGACGTCTCCAAAACCTTGAGTCAAAACAAACTTCAGTTTTTAAAATTGCTTATCTTAAGCATTGTCTTACAGAATTTTAAAGCTAATGCGTTTGGCCATGCCTCAAGGCAGTTTTGATTGTTACAATTCAGGACAACATGCTGCTAGGATCTATTGGATAGAAGCCAATGAGACAGCTAAACATTCAATAATACACAAGATAGTCATTCTAAACCAAATAATTCAGGCAAGAATGTCAATCGTGTTGACTTTAAGAGACCTTGTTTTAAAGAAAGAAGAAACTTGGGGTGGGGAAATGAATCAGTGAGTAAAAGTGCTTGCTACATAAGCATGAGGACCTGAACCCAAATCCCTATTCTCTATGCAAAGCCAGATGCTGTAGTGTGTCTGTAATCCCACCGTTCCTACAGGGAGTTGGGAGCCGAGACAGGAGAATCCCTGGAAGCTTGTGGGTCGACTAGCATGTTGTACACCATGTAAGGACTAACACAGGAGATTGTCTTCTAACCTCTACATATGTGCAAATGTCATGGTAAGGGTAAGCATTCTCACACATGTCATATATACACACATCACACAAGATAAAGTAAAATAAAGAAATGACTAGAGTGGGTAGAACATGTCAGAGAAAAGTGGTTGTTCGAAGCTGTTCTGTGTAGTCTGCTTTTTCTGTGCTATCATCATACCAAAGCTTCATCCACTGTCCACATTTATGCAGATTGTGATTAGATGTGCCAAAGAGTTCACCTTTAAATGTTATCAAACTAAGGTATACTCTCTCATACGTTATAATTTTTTGTTTTTATTTATGTGTATGTGTGTGTGTTGTGTGTGTGTTGTGTGTATGTGTATCCACAGAGGCCAGAAGAGAGTGTCAGAACCCCTAGAGATAGAATTGTAGGCATTTGTGAGCCACTTGACCTGGGTGCCAGGAAATAAACTCTAGTCCTCTGGAAGATAAACAAGTGCTCTTAACCACTTCTGTCCAGCCCCCACTACCTTCATTTTTTAGCAGAAAGGCCATGGAAAATTATTTTAAGAGACTGTGTAATTTAAATTATTCAATTTATAATTATTTTTAGATTATAATTTTAGAGAAATATTCAATATGTATTTTAAAAGGCAGATATAAATGTGATTCACACATCATTTTGCATTAGTGTGCAAGACTTTGAGCAAATTTGAAAAGGTAGGATGTTCATATATAAAATCACTATGGTAAAATGTCATTGTTTTTTTTTTATATAGAACTTAAAAAGCAATGACAATGATTTTGCCTCATATCTTTAAAACAGAAGAAAGTTGGGGCTAGAGAGATGTCTCAGTGGTTAAGAACGCTGGTTGTTCTTGTAGAAGACCCGGCTTCGAATCCCAGCACCCACATGGCAGCTAACGACTGTCTGTAACTCCAGTTCCAGGGGAATCCGAAGCCCTCTTCTGTCCTCTGTCCTCACAGGCATTGCACGACATGGATGCACTTACCTACATTCAGGCAATACACTCATACACATTAAAAAAAATAAATAACAGAAGAAAGTTAAGGGTACGTTAAAAAAAAATTATGCATTTGACCTTAGTTGAGTTTCAGAAGATTTCCTTCCTCTTCTCTGTCTGTGATCAAAAGACGAATGTGTTTTGAAGCCCTAGCTGGTGTTCCGATTTTAACATTACTCAGGAACATTTTCTGATTCAATTTAGTAGTATCTTGTGCTAACTGTATAAAAGGCCTGTAACAGTTTTATGTCTTTAGAAAATGTAATAATTGTGGGAAGTAAAAGTAAAACTGTTCTCAGAAGGTACATTTTAACAGTCATATATAATTCTTGAGTAGTATTATGGACATTTTATTAAATGTATGGACAGTTTGGTACTTTTATCTGCTCCATTTCTATGTTCTGTACTTCTAGAATGATTATAATTTCAGCCAAGATTTTTGAGAGAAAAATATTATAAACAAAATTAATCTATTGCTTGTTTTAATTTTTTGTATTTTAAAATGCAGGCACATTTTAATGTACAGATTTTACTAGCCTGTGATGTTCTGGAGGATGTAGAGCAATAGTCTTGCACTGTAGCTTTGCAGCCAAAAGTTACAAACTCATTTCATAATTACTTTTTAAATTGTGTTTTGTTTTGTTTGAGACAGGGTCTCCTTGTAGCCCCAGAAGGCCTAGAACTCTCTATACAGACCAGACTGGCCTCGATCTCACAGAGATCAACCTGTCTCTGCCTCCCAAGTTCTTGGATTAAAAGAGTATGCATCATCACATCTAGTATAAATACGCTTATTTAAACTGATAGTTCTTAATTGAGAAATAATACAATTTTAAATTGACAGATAATTGTTTATAGTTACAAGGTGCAATGAGATGTTTTGATATATACTTACATAATAATATGATTAAGTTTGGGGCTAACTATCACAGAAATTATAATGGACACTAAAACGTAATTGCCAGAAGCTGTGTGTTGTTGTGGGAAATGGGCTATAGAGACGTTCAAAGGGTCCAAAGTTTGAGTTAGAATGGAGGAATAAATTCTAGAGATCTATTCTACAACATAGTAACTGTAGTTAATAGTGTATTGTATACTTAGCAATTGCTAAAATAGTAGATTTTAATATTCTTATAACAATTTTTCTTTGAAATAAAAATTTTAAAGAGATGTAAATAGTTTGGAGAATTGAGAATCTGGATAAATAAGAACTCTGTTTAATTTTCAATGATTAATGTAGCTTTTCAGAATTTATGTCTGAGTACATTTACTAGACATGCAAAAGAAAACAGAATATAGCTCATAATGAGTTATTAGAATCCTAATGGAAATTATGGTATCAGTAGAGTTTATAGTTCAGAGGTAAAGTTAATGACTAACTCTGAGAGAATAAAGTTTAGTATTAATAATTTACTTAATAAATTGCAGAATCAAATTGTAGTTTACTTATATTGTTGAACATAATATTTCCATGTGTTCTGAGGATTAATAAAATTAAAACAAAGCCATAAAACTGGATTTATTGCTTAAAGACATAGATGTCTGTTAAAGTTATAAACAGAAACCGAAAATAAATGGAAAATTATTGATAGCTCTCATGTCACAGTTTTTTTACATTTCCTAAAATCTGACATGTTTCAAATTTTCATGTACTTGCAATCAAGAATTAATAGTTTTGTTTTTTTATGCATTTATTTGCTTATTTATTTGTGTATATGGTGTATGCACGTGTTTATGTGTGTGTGTGAATGTTTATGCAAAGTGTCTGGAGGCCCAAGGCTGAATGTCTTCCTGAATTACTCTCCATATTTATTTTTTATTCGTTACATTTTAAGATTTATTTTTATTTTTATGAATATGTGTTTTCATGTGAGTATATGCCACATGTGTGCAGGTGCCTATGGGGACCAGATGAAGGCAAACCTCTGGAGCTGGAGTTACAATCAATTGTTAGTTGCCTGATATGGGTATTGGAGCCCAGTCTTGGGTCCTCCAGAAGACCAGGTGTTCTTAACTGCTGAACCATTTCTCCAGAACCACCTCCTTTATTTTTTGAAGCAGCTTCTCTCACTGAATCTGAAGCTCAGGGATTAGGACAGTCTGGCTGGTCAATGAACTACAGGAGTCTTCCTGTCAAAACCCATCCCCCAAGTATTGGGTTTATAAGCACAGCTTCCCTGCATAGCTTTTTAAGTAGGTTCTAGGAATCCAAACCCATGACTGCATGCTTCTGGGAGAGATACAACTATCTCCTAGCCCAAAGGTTAACAACTGTTTTGTTTTTTACTGATTTTATACTCCAAAAATATGAAACAGCCATTCTTACCAACCCCAACCCTATATACTATCAAATGCCCACGTTTTCTAGGCTCTATTATGCTTTTTCTGATGGCCAAAATTGGACATATCTAGTATATTTAGTAAAGTAGGTGCTTATAATTCTATACATTCTTGTTTTAAAGAAAGATTCTCCAATTCTTTAAAAGAAAACTCAATCCAGGCTTTTTACAATTAAATTCCCTGGAGTTCCACTTCTGGTGTAGCAGCCTGTGGCCCTCCAGGGATCTGTTAGCTGACACCATTTAATGAAAAACAAACATTTTACAGTGTGTGGATGATCCAGGAAGTTCCAGTAAGTGAAGAAACATTGTTTAGGAGACCTGCTAAGTCTCTAAGGGCCCAGAGTTGGTGGTGTCTGAATGAGGACCCTCTGACCCCCCTCTCCCTACTCTGGGAGATGGAAACAGACTTTTTGTAGGAGATAGCCAGAAGCATAAGCCTCCCTCACCCAGCCAGTGGGCTCTCCTTCTGTAAGGGACAGGGTTTATGATCCATCACTTGGCATGCTGCCTCTAGCTACCTATTACCAAAAGTAAGTTGGGTGCCATTGTGTCTGGAAGGGGCAGCTTTCTGTCTTTCTCCACTCATGGGACATAACCTCTGTTTTACACAGAGTCCCACAGAGAATACTGGGTAAATCTGCCTCATCCCATAATCAGAAGAATTTTACACAAAAGCTCCCAGTTCTGAAGATCCATGGGACCAGGCTTGGTCACATGTCTTACTGTGTCGATTCAAGCGATGAGCAGTAATGAAGGGCTGGAAAAACTTTAATTCCTGGTCATGCTGGGAAGAACAGGGAAAAAAATGTCAGGGATCAAAGATATATGTTCCAGGAGATAAAGGAGCTTAGAGAGCTTATACTAAAGAGAAACAATGGCAAGAGTGAAAGATGTCTGCACAGCTGTGAGGGGTATTAATTTTACCATCTTCACTATGCCTAAATACTATACAGACAGAGGTAATAGAGGAAAGATCTATTTTTCCCATGGTTTCAGAGCCCCATCTTTGCAGTGCCACCATCTTCCAAAAGTTTTTTGAGATTTTTCAATCCATCAGTGAATTAAATCATTCCTTAGATCCTAGTTCTCACGATCTAGTCAACTCTGGAAGTAAGCACCCTCACAGACGCACTCATGGATGTGTTATACTAATCTAGGCATTTCTCATCCAATATATTGACAATTAAGATTAAATATCAAAGGGGATTTGCATAGCTAGCAAAGACAATACTTTTGGTTAGGCTTGATCTGTTTGAATACTCATGATAGTCAGCCTGGCCCTACTGGAGATAAGAAAGTTGCTAGGGTTAGTTTCAGACTCTTGTCACAAAATGTGTATACATCACACCTATCATTACTGACATCTATGGTGATTATGAGAAAGAATGATTCGGAAGTCAGAGGAGGAAAAAGCAAACAAGTCAGAGGCAAGATGGAGTTAGAGTGATAAAAATGGCTTTAGTTCAGCCACCTTAACCATAAAGGAATCCAACAGAAAGAGGAGGGGCAGAAAGACATGAGGCTGCTGCGACCCGCATTCCTTGCTGCCACCTACATTCCTTCTGGGTTCAGCACTGGGAAAGGAGGTGTGTGCGCCCCAGAACCTCTGCACTGTACCTTGGTTCAGCATGAGACTGGGGCTCAGAGATCTGTCTGTGAGGAAATGCTGACTTTGGAGTGGAGAGCTCCAAATCCTTCCCTCCAAGGAACTGGCATTAACAGCTGATGGAGAAGTTCCAGCCTAAGGACACATTTTACAAAGTGGGAGTTGTCATGAAAGGCAATTGAGAAATGATGGATAGGGTCCTCAGGGCCATGAACTGAACTGTAGGTCAGCTGGTCTGTTGGAGAAAGATGAAAAAGTAGAAGACAGCTGGGAGGAACCCTGCCTGGATCATAACAAATTTCAAACACTGACTGGGAATTAACCTATGGAAGAAACCAAATTAGTTTCACAGTTTATACCCTAGGGCATTCTTTAAAACACCAGAAGAATCATCTGCTCTTAGTAGAATTTAACAGCTGGTGAAATCTTGAGAAAGAAAAAAAAAAAAAAAAAAAAAAGGCCTGTCAAGGCAAAAGCATAACTCTCACCTCAAAGGGCAAAGGGGTGAGATGGTTTATCCTGGAGCCAAATATGAGTGACCATGGCCCAGGAACACAGATTCAGGTTACCCCAAGTTCCATATTCCAGAGTGGCAACAGTTACATTACATTGTTATAGTAACACAACAAAGAAAAGTCATAAATCAAGAGACTTTTCAAATACATTGGTATATATACATTCAGGTCATAACAGGGAGGGGGGAATTCTACTATAGGTCTCAGATGCTATCTGATGAGATTCTTAACTTTTTGATTGGGGGATCTGGTGGTCTGCTAAATTAATAAATTTCATTAGTCACAGAATGTTAATTCAGAAACAGAGATAGGCAAGGTGTGGCTATTTGTAGGGTTAAAGATGTTCCTAGATATTTTGTGACTAGGCTCTGGATCAGCAACATTCTAAACTCTCTATAGTCATTGAAGTGTTTATCAGTTTGTCAGCTTTTAGGGAAGGTCAGCTCAGGAGTTGTCTCTGGAAACTGTCTTTCACAGGCCCAAACCTGTCATTGAAGAGAGATTCTTTATCTAACAAGAAGTCTATTAGAAGTCAAGTCATTCCTTTTGGGAGGACAGAAGAGTACACTTCAGTAAAGCTATTCAGTCACAAAACATAGCAATGATAACATGTTCCAGAAGGACAACTATGACACATAGCTACTATAATTGATTGTCCTACATTGTCTACGTGGTCCAGTTTCCAACAACAAATTATAACACATGGAAAAACCAAACAAACAGAAAGCATGGTCTGGGTGTCAGAGGACATGATCTTCTATACAGAAAATCCCATGCTATCCACTAAAATCTATTAAAACTAGGTTCAGCAGGGTGTAGGATGGTAATCAATATAAAAACCAATTGTATTTCTATGCATGCACAATGAACAAAAAAGGTATTAAAGCAATTCTATTTATAGTTACATTAAAAACAACATAATAGGACTGGTGATGTAGTTTAGAGGGTAGAGAGTTTGCCTAGCATGCAGTAGCCTGGGTTCAAGGGCTAGCCTCATATAAACTGGGTGTGGTGACCCAGGCCTGTAATCCTAGCACTCTGGAGATAAAAGCAGGAGGATTAAGAGTTCAAGGTCATCCTCTAGCAATATATTCCTGGCCAGCTTGGGCCACATGAGACCCAATCTCAAAACAACAATGACAAACAATAGTGCTCTAAGCAATAAATTAACAAAAGAAACATCAAACTGCTTTTGAAAGATCAGACATTGTTGGAAGACAATAAATATCCAAGTGAACAAAATTGCACATTAATGGGAAAAAAAGACATTAAAACGGAAGCATGTCTCAAATTCTTCTGTAGGTTTAGTTCAACACCTACTAGAATTCCACCTGGCTTTTTGTGGAAATATGTGATATACTCTTAAGATTCATAAGAAATTATAAGGGAGACAGACTATCAAAATAAATTGAAATAGAACAACATTGGAAGACTCACATTTCTTGATTTAATATTTAATACAAAGCAATCATACTCAAGATAATGTGATATATTGTACTGTACACATAAAGATGTTAATTATAGAGTACAGAACTTAACTCAAGCATTTGTAGCCAATTTGACAAGAATGCCAAGCCAATTCAATAGGGAAATAATAGTCTTTTGAGAAGTTGTACTGAGACAAGTAGCTATCTACAGAAAGCAAAGTTGGAACTTTATGCTATAAAAATGTACTCAGAATGGGCAAAAGCCCTAAATAAAACAAGTAAAACTATAAAAATCTTAAAAGAAAATACGAGTAGGATTTTTGCAACGAGTTCATACATATGACTGCACATACACAAGCAACAAAATAAAAAAATTAAAGCATGCAAATTTAATATTCATATGACTTGCCATGCATTGTGCCTTCACTTCCAACACTTGGGGTACAGAAGCAGGCAGAGCTCTGTGAGATCCAGGCCAGCCTTGTCTAATAAGAGTTCCAGCCAGCTAGGACTTGAAGGAGACCCTGTCTCAGAAAAATAACACAAAAATTCCTATGGTTCAAATGACCTTATTAAGAGGTGAAAACATAACCCACCATATGGGAGAAAATACTGGAAAATAATTATGTCTGTTGAGACATTTGTGCCTATACTACGAAAGTGCTTTTAAAGGACAATAACCATATATATATGTATATATATATATGTATATATATTCCTTCAAAGAGTATAGCCATTTCTCCAAAGATAATTGTGGGAATTATTAATTATGACATTACAACTACCCTGACCAAATCAAAGCCTGACTCTTAAAATAAGTTTTTAGAAGAGAGCCCAAACATGGAGGACACTAAGTTTTAGAACCACTGCCTGTCTCCCAGAACTCTGCAGATGTATCTCTCTTGTCCCCTCAACCTGTGCAGATGGAGCTGTCTGTGTCCTCACCCTGTGCCAATGGACCTGTGGTTGGAACCTTGTTTCTCCCACTGTGTCCCTGTTAGGCCACACCCATAATTTATTCAAAACGCTTTCGCCAACTTCTTTGGGAAATACAAATTTAAGTTGAGCTCCACCCTTATCTCAATATACCATCAGGTCTTCCCCAGTACCTCTTTCAACCAAGGTCAGGCATCATTCCTGAACTCCACAGTTTCCAATGGGTGGGTGCCCAGCAAGAGGTACTTTGAGATTTTCTCTAGCATATTCACACACATGTTTTATCTTTTTTGGGTGGACTTTCCAAACTGAGGTTGCCAAGGAGACAACCCCACCCCATCATCAGACCCAAGAACATGTTGGGGTTAGTTAAAAGTTATTAGTCCAGATTATGTTCATTAATAAAAGTCATTCCCATAGAAAAGATACAAATAAAAATAAAAATAAAAAAAACCCATAATGTCCATACTCTCAACATCTTTGTTTATTAGGGAAAAAAAATAAAACAATAGTAAGAGAATGTTTTGTGAGCATTTGGATGACTAGAATAAAAAATTCAGAAAGCTGAATTTTCCCTAATGATGTGGAGAAAGTAGTCAGTTCTTGAACATATTAGTAGTGTGGGTGAAAATGGTGAGGAAGGGCCTGACTGGGATGAAGTGCGGAATTACTTGTGAGCTAGCCATTTTTTAGATGTAGCTGTTCCTACAATACCCAAGAGAAATGAAAATATATGTCCATAATGTTTGTAAACCAATATTTGTAGCCATGTTATTCATGATAATCAAAAAGTAAAAACTACCTAAATGTCCATTTAGATTAATGTCCCATAGATAATGAACAGTGTATGATAATTCCATGAGAATTCATTCATAAGATTGACTAAACTTTCTTGTACATGTGAAAACAGGAGTTAACTTGAAAATTTTGTTGTGTGAGTGAAGTCAGTAACCAAAACCTGTTATATAAAATGCCTAAAATAGTTAAATCTACAGAGACATACAGTAGTTTAGTGTTTGCTCAGGGAAGAGGCATGGAGCAAGAAAATAGATAAGATTGGGTGGTGATAATTAAAGTGTGCAAAATTTATTTTTGCAGTTATTAAATTATTCTAAATTTTATAGTTACTGATATCTAGATCTATCTAACATGAGTAATTAGTATCGTTTAAATGGATATATTCATGGTAGGTGAATTATGTATCAGTAAAAGCTTCTATATAAAATAATAAAGACTCCTTCTAATACCTGTCCAATTAAAGTGATGGAAAATTTGCATAAAGTTTAATCTATAAGTTAGTAAAGAATACAGAAACCAAGATTATTTGGTAATACTTAGTGTGCACTTTTACACTCAGCAATCCTAAAAGTCAGTGCCATGAAAGAATTCGGAAAACTATTTAATGCTGGTGAATTATAAGTTGAGTGTTTTTAATTTCTATTTATTTAATTTTATATATATATATATATGAATGTTTTGCCTGCCTATATGTTCATGCACCATGTAGATACAATGCCTGTAGAGGCCAGAAGAGGGCATCATATTTCTCAGAACCAGAGTTACAAATGGTTGTTAGCTGCCATGTAGGTGCTGGGAACTGAATCCATGTTCTCTGAAAGTTCAGTTAGTGCTCTCAACTGCTAAGTTATCTCTCCAGTCCCAAGTTGAGTGTTTTTTATTAATGTTTCTCTGTATTCTCTGTGTTCACTCTCTCTCTCTCTCTCTCTCTCTCTCTTCCCCTCCCTCTCTCTCTCTCTCCTTCTCTCTTCATGCATGAATGTACCATAATGTGGATGTGGAAGTCAGAGGACAACTTGTCAGAGTTTTTTCTCTCATTCAATCATGTGTGTCTTAGGGACTGAACTCAGGCTCCCAGGCTTTACAGCAGGTACCTTTGCCTGCTGAACCATTTTTCCCAACCAAAGTTGAACAATTTTTAAGTTGTTTCTCAATTTTGAATTTTTCTGATAATTTTTGACATAATATGAGAGAACCTGCAGCCCCAGGACATACTTGTCCTTTTTTCTTTATTATAAGGCCAGCCAGAAGTCATTTCTCACTGACATAAGAGATGTTTTTTAAAAAGCATCTGCTGATTTTCCTTTGTTATAGTCATGGTGGAAGCTCAAGGCTAATTCTTTCTAGCTTTCCAGTGCACTTTCTGATGTCCATTAAATCAGATCCTCTAACTCACAAGCTTCAGTAATAATTGTATTTCAACAGGAGTCTATTAAACCTTTCAGTCAACTGCTGTTCTAAATAACGTGTAGCATTATATACTTTGGTTCTATGATGATGTCCTGGCTAGGTAGCTACCAGTAAATCGATAAAGAAAATGATATGACAGAAAGTGGCTTTTATAGCCAATTTGCAATCCTAGCCTGTCAGTATCAGTATCTGTGCATCAAGCTTACTGTAGCCTAGCAACCTGCTATAGTTTGATCACAGTTTCCTGTAGCTACTAGCCATATTTATTCTGTCAACAAATAATCAATATTTCTTCATCATTTAGATTTCTTCACATTTTTTTCTCAAAATGAATATTTATTTTTCTTTACCTTTCTTTATGCCAGCATGAGAGCATCAGAGAGGCATGGCAAGTCTGGTTACTTCATTTCTTTTTACTGCTTAGGCATTCGTTTATCAATCCCATCAATTATCTGTGCTAGAGCAGGAAGTAACTTTGAAAGAAGGGCACAGTATCTATAAAGTTGTTTGGCTATGGAGAAGCAGCCTTGCAGCTAGGCAGTGGTAGGAGATAGACTGCAGCAATTACAGAATGCATGGCAATACAAACAGTGTAGCAGTATCAAGGGTAAAACTTTAAGACATTATGACAATGGATATATGGTATCCCTCACATACCCTACTTCCTAAAACATATTCAGGTTGAATCAGGTAACATAAATAGGGCTGTTTATCAGAGTGTTTAGGAGAATCTGTTGCTATGCTGTGGTTGTTTCTGCCTTCATATACTTGAGGATATTCACAGGTATAACAATATATGTGAGGACAAGTGCTTCTGTGATGACAAAAGAAGGCAAAGGAGATGTCATATTTATTCAGAGATAACACAAACATCAACAAAAATACCTTAATCTAGATGACTTAGTAGTTAGTCTGCAGGAGATATACATACATACTGTGTGATTTGCTAAGTATGGTTTCAGGGTGGGCATCAGCATCGCCTGAGAGTGTTATGGAAACACTGTCTTTTTCATGCCAGAGTCTGGAATCAGAAATGTTGGGGACAGCCTTCTCAGTGACTACCATATAGTAAAATTTGAGAATCACTATCCTAAGAAAATGCTTTACAAGCTTTGATGGTCAACTCACAGTGTGGACATTGCTTAGGAAGCAGTGATTCATGATGGTTAGGCATTAAGTCTTGAAGGAAAGGACTGAACACAGGACCTCAGGCCCAAAGGAACTAGCACACTGTGTACAAGATGGGGGCTTGAAAATGTAAGGGAAGGGATTTTAGACTGTGTAGATTCAACTAATAACAGAATCTGGCTTCAGTAAATCCGAATAGCCAGAAAGAAGCTAGAGTGCTTATGTCTCAATTTTCTATTCAGTAAAATAGCATGATGAAAATGGGGACAGATCTGTAGCAAATTATGTGGAGAGAATGCTCAGAATAAGATTCTTACATAGAAAAGATACTGTCCTTGTTTATTTCTCCATTGCTGTGACAAAACCTCCGACCACTACCAACTTGGGGAGGAAAGGATTTATTCGGCTTACATCTCCCAGGTCAGAGTTCATCAGGGAGCCCAAGGTAGGAACTCAGGGCAGGAACATGGGAGGTGGAGCTGGAGCACAGGCCATGGAGGAATGCTGCTTACTGGCTTGCTCCCCTGGCCCCTGCTCAGCCTGCTTTCTTATGCAACACAGGCCCACCTGCCCAGGGGTGGCACCACCCACAGTGGGATGGGCCCACCCACATCACTCAACAATCAAGAAAATACCTAACAGACATGGCCACAGGCCAGCCCAATGGAGGCAATTCCCCAGTTGAGGCTCCCTGAACCCAGGTGTGTCAAGTTGACACTAAAGCTATCCAGTACAGAGGGCATAAATATTAACACAAATTTCATGCTATTGAAATTATCATATGGTTTGGAATTTGTAAATTATGATTTTCACAACATTAAAGATATGGCTATCATATAGAAAATAAAAATGATATCAAAAATTTTAAAACTCTTCCATTCATGAGGTAACTACTACTACTACATCAAGACTTGATTCAAAAGCAATTGTGTGTGTGGGTGTATGGTATGCATGCATGTGTGTATGCTTGCTGACATGTGCATAGGTGCGTGCATGTGTACACATGTGTACACATGCATATGGAAACCTGAACTTGGCATTCAGTGTCTTCCTCGGTCACTGTCCACTTCATTTACTGAAGCTTCCTGAATCTGGAGCTTGCCAATAGTGACTAATCTACCTAGCCAGCTTGCCCTGGGGATCTCCTGCTCCACCGTCTGTGCACTGCCTGACTTTTATATTGCTGCCAGGGATTGGAACCCTGGTCCTCACACTTGCTTGGCAGGCAATTTATCCACTGAGCCATCTCCTCACCCCTTAAAAGAGATTTTGAGGGGCACAGATAAATATAACATGTCAAGAATCCTAAAGTAATACTGTCATTTAAGGGTACAAGATAGTATTACTTTAAGGATTTAATTTGAAGTCACCTTTGATATTTGGTTCATGTTTATGTGATGCTCATGGGATTAGTAAATTTGGAATAACTGACTCAACAAGAGGTTTCACATTTTTCTCACATAATAACTAGAATCAAAAGAGAAAAATGTGAATACTGCCTGATTCAACACAGTAGGACATTTATGTAGTTAGGTCAACAAAATGGACAGTGATGAAAAATCATTCCGGACAGCATATAACAACACGCAGAATTAGGTAAATAAGCCTCATGTTACGAGACTTAACTAGGGTAAAAGCAGTACTTGGTTAAGGAGATGTTTGCTGATTTATGTAAAAATCATAAAGTTGTATACACGTATTTCTAAAACACATTTTGTAGAGAACTTCATGGAGTTTAAGGAAATATATACAAAAGAAATACTTCTTATTCATGCTTGATTTCCTGTCATGTCATTCTTCGTTACAGGTGATAAGATATACTTTTGATTTCTTTCTTATCTTCACAGGCCTATTCTCAATTTACAGTTCTCTGAATTAAACTTATCTACCAAATGCTTATTGATCATATACTTGAATGAGACTGAGTACTATGTATTGAAGACAAGAAAAATATAAACATGACGCTTATTTCCAAGGAGGTTATCATTTTATCAAGGACTGAATTAAATTTGAGGGAGGAGATGTGAAAAAATAGCAATAGCTTTGCTCAACAGTGACAATATAGCATAAATATGTTAGAGACTTTGAAAATACAGTAGGGAAAGACATACCTATTGAATACACAGATTGAAAATTAGAGGACAGAAAAGTGCCTTAAAGAAAAACACAAGGTACTATGTATTCAGAAGACAGAAGTTTATGCTATTTAGAAGGGTGTTTTATCAGCAAAGGTTTCTGGGGGAATGTTTAAGGAGAACAACTCTGAACTAAACAATATGTGATGAGAGGATATTCTA
The DNA here is from genome assembly GCF_000622305.1 of Nannospalax galili. Classification (NCBI taxonomy): domain Eukaryota; kingdom Metazoa; phylum Chordata; class Mammalia; order Rodentia; family Spalacidae; genus Nannospalax; species Nannospalax galili. The sequence goes on from NW_008344644.1 coordinate 3,252,099, forward strand.
GACAGAAGAGTAGGTGCATATGTGCATAGATAAGATAATTTCAATAATACTTGAGGGACAGTTTACTCACGGGAATGTGATGTAATATAATAATAATTTGTAATGCCTTACATGTTCGACTTCCCGTTAATTTTTAGAGTAGTTTATGAGGTAATGTGACTTTTTTCTGGAGAGAGATGGATAAATATCTCTTCATGTCAGATAGGGCAACAGACAGAACAATAAACTAATTCCACTATCTCTATTCTTGTCAGTGGACAAATGAATTTATTGTAGTTTCTTATGGAAGTATAGATGACTTTGGGCAGCTGCATCAATGAAAAGCTGTAATGTAGTATGGGCAGCGACTCATGAAAGCTGTTGTCATGGACCTCCCTTTCCCACTAGCAGGCAGATCTGCTGAAATAGGTATCTTCCTCCCTGGAAACTGTTTACTACTTATGTAACCTCAGGGAGGAGCCTCCTATGTCTGAGCTTCCCAAGTCTTGTCAACGTCATTACTCCCTGAATCTTATGAACACCCTTTTCCTTCCAGGAAGAAATGATCTAATTTGGAGGAAATAGCTACACAAGAGGTACTATCAGTTTTTGATAAGGGAGTAAATTGATAGTTCCACTGACTCAAACATTGGACACATGTTACACTTCATGATTTAACTGTAGATTCTTGAATGTGGGTCATAAAGGAATAAGCATATTCAAAAATGATGCAGTGTTTCATGCTTGGTTATTTAGATAATGATGGTACCATACATGACAAAGTTTTAATTGTGGGCATAATTATCAAAATTACTAATAGGCTTTCATGAAATTACATCAAATTGAAACCAATTGTGTCTGGAATTTAGGACAATATGCTTGAGCTCAGAATAAAAAGAAAAAAAAAAGCTCAGAAAGAAAATATAATATTGGAGAACAATAATGTCAACGTTTGGGCAAAAGAAGAACTAGAGAGTCAAAGTTTAGCCAGAATGAAGAAATATAATATGGGGAGCTCTCAGCTTTGGAATCACAAGCCCAAAGAGGAAAAGGCTATAGGTAGTGCTGGTGATATGTGAGATCTCCAAATCCTAATGAACTTGTCATTGTTAGAGTGATCCTTAAAAGACTCAAAAGAGTTGAATGACAAATTTAGAAGCTAGACTGACTGAAACTAGAATTGGAGTGATTGTTAGTAAAATGATACAATGGACAAGGGCCGAGAAATGCCAAGTTGCCTTTATTACATACCTTTTTAAATTTTTAAAAATTATTTATTTAATAACCATATAATTAGAAGAAACATTTCATTACAACTGCATATACATATTCAATAACAGTTTCCAGAGCTAAGATGCATCTCTTTCAAAGTTAGCTGTAAATTTTTAGGTTTACAGTTGAATTGATACAGTTATACAATATTGTACTCCATATAACCCCTATAAGACATAAAATTAAATGAGGTTTTAAACTTTTAAAAAGATCTCCATTTCATTATTAAAATACAGTTTCATACAGAAAAATTCATTTTTAATATAATTGACACTACGATGCACATGTGTTTCTGATCTCTATATATCTGATTATTACTAGTCACAGTCAGTTACTTTCAAAGCTCCTTGGCATCTGAGCAGGATATAAAGTCATCAGGCAGATCCCAATGGCAGTGTTTCTCATATCCACTAATTATTAAGGAGCAAATTTTTATGCTTTGAAGAATTTTTTTAAATTTATTTATATACCCACCTAACAGGTAGTACCCACCCATATTTTTAACATTTTATTATTTTTATTTTATGTATATGAGCATATTGCCTGCATGTGTGTAAGTGCACCCATGTAATAATAATGCCTGTGAAGTCAGATAGCACTGCAGCTCCTACAGATGGTTGTTAGCCACCATGTCAGGAGGGCCAGCTGTTCTTCATCTAGTGGTAATCAGTTGGATAAGATTGGGATCTGTTGATCATTTTCCCAGTTCTATGCTGGGTTACTATCTGGGAATCCCTTTGGCCACCCTGGCTAACAACTCAAAAGAAAGTATCTCCTATCTGGCATTGTTGCTTGTTAAGCAGCCTTTAACTATACATATGGACTCTTAAAAATTATATTGGGACTCTCCCGCCCTCAGGCCTCTCTGGGGGTAAGTCTACCATGCAGTCCTCTGCGCCTTGACTCCGCCAGCCGCCCTCACCCTTCCATCTCCCCCGCTGTTCTCTACTCCTAGCTTGGGCCCTGTGCCATTCCTAGTCTTGGGGCCCCAGACACCTGGGGAGCCACTGCTGATTCCTCCCTGTTCACCCACCTTTTTATAGACTGGACACTGGTTCAAGCCCATCTGGTGGAGTCTCCTTGGCCTTCTTGATGAAGAAGACAGGTGACCCACCACCATTATAGGACATTTTGAGAGATGCTCATAGTCTCCTGGAACTAGTCGACCTAGGAGGGCAAGGAGCAAAAAGTGCCCTTTATGTCCCTCTGACCAAATTATTATAGACCTCATTTTTAATTGATTTTTATTTTATGCGTATGAGTATTATGCCTGCATGTATTAAGTGTACCTGCATTGTGCATTCTCCAGGAAGGATGTGAAAGAGTGCTGGATCCCCTGGAACTTGAACCACAGACAGTTGTTAACCACCATGTGGCTTTTGGGATTTGATCTCGGGTTCTTTGCAAGAACAACCAGTGCTCTTAACAGCTGAGCCATTTCTTCAGCCCCCTTTATTGTATGTCTGAAAGGATGTTTTCGTTTTGGGATGGTTAGAAAAATGAAGTGAGAAATTCAATCTGTTGAGAAAACCACAAATCCTATACCTAAATTAAAGGAAATCACTAATCACATTGAGAAAAAGTCTAGGATTTTAGTAAAGAAGAGTTATGTGTGAATGTTAGCCCTGAAAATGATGTTAGCAAAGAAAATTATTTAACTAGCTGGAGAGATGGCTCAGCAGTTAAGAGCACTGGGTGCTCTTGCAAAGGACCAGGGCTTGATTCCTACCAACCACATGGTGGTTAACAACTGTCCATAGGACTCTGACACCCTCTTCCAACAAATGCAGCATTGCACGACACAGTGCACTTACATATATTCAGGCAATACATTCATGCACATAAAATAAAAACAAACAGAACAAAAAAAATAAAGACTGTGTAAGATTTGATCTTTATTGTTTTTAAATTTTAATAAATCTACTTACTTATTTTTTAATTTACTTTTCCACTTATTATATTTACTTATTTATTCATTTCGTGTGTGTGTGTTGTGTGTGTGGTGTGTGGTGTGTGGTGTGTATGCATGCAGGAACATGGAAGGGTCAGAGAACAATCTTGTGTATTAGTTCTAACCTTTCTCCTTGTTCAAGGCAGAAGTTTTGTTGTTTTGCCACTGTGTAGCCCAGGCTAGATGGCCTGTGCACTTCTAGGAATTCTTCTTCTGCCTCCCATCTTACTTTAGGAGCACTGGGATTGCAAACATACATTACCTATCCCTTTACATGTGTTCTGGGTACCTGGACTCAGGTCTTCATGCTTGAGTAAGTGCCTTGCCACTGAATCATCTCCCCATCCCATAAGTTAAGATCATAAACCTATTTAATGTTAGTGATATCCTTCATTTGAGGGGAATTATTCTTTCTAGGTATTCTGAAATAAGGATTAATGAATAGTGTGTGAGAGATAATGTGTAGTTATGGTATTATTAGAGCCATTTCTTTGTATAGCTGTGATGGTTTGAATGAGAATGTCCCCCATGGGTTCCAACTATTTGGACATTTTGTCCCCCAGTCGGTGGCACTCTTTTGGGAGATTTTAGAAAGTGTGGCCATGCTGAAGGAAGCAAGGCACTGGGGGCCGGTTTAGAGAGTTCTTAAGCCTTGCTGGATCTCAAGTTGCTCTCTTGCTTCCCATGCCTGCTTGAGGATGTGAGTGCTCTGCTTTCTGCTCCTGTTCTAGCCACTTCCTGCCGCCATGCCTCCCCACCATGATGGACTGTAATTCCCCTGGAACCGTAAACTCAAATAAATTCTTCCTTCTATAAACTGCTTAGGTCAGTGTTTCTACCACAGCAACAGAAAAGTGACTAATAAAGTAATTGGTACCAGAGAGTGGGCTGTTGACTATGCAGAAC
>NW_008344644.1:3256433-3265039 GCF_000622305.1 Nannospalax galili
TCTGCCTCCCATCTTACTTTAGGAGCACTGGGATTGCAAACATACATTACCTATCCCTTTACATGTGTTCTGGGTACCTGGACTCAGGTCTTCATGCTTGAGTAAGTGCCTTGCCACTGAATCATCTCCCCATCCCATAAGTTAAGATCATAAACCTATTTAATGTTAGTGATATCCTTCATTTGAGGGGAATTATTCTTTCTAGGTATTCTGAAATAAGGATTAATGAATAGTGTGTGAGAGATAATGTGTAGTTATGGTATTATTAGAGCCATTTCTTTGTATAGCTGTGATGGTTTGAATGAGAATGTCCCCCATGGGTTCCAACTATTTGGACATTTTGTCCCCCAGTCGGTGGCACTCTTTTGAGAGATTTTAGAAAGTGTGGCCATGCTGAAGGAAGCAAGGCACTGGGGGCCGGTTTAGAGAGTTCTTAAGCCTTGCTGGATCTCAAGTTGCTCTCTTGCTTCCCATGCCTGCTTGAGGATGTGAGTGCTCTGCTTTCTGCTCCTGTTCTAGCCACTTCCTGCCGCCATGCCTCCCCACCATGATGGACTGTAATTCCCCTGGAACCGTAAACTCAAATAAATTCTTCCTTCAATAAGTTGCTTTGGTCAGTTTTTCTATCAAAACAGCAAAAAAGTAACTAATACACTAGCTTTTTTGTAATTAATTGTATGATGATTCTTTTTATAATTTTAAAAAATTATCTTATTTTTGTTTTATGTGGGTGAATGTTTTACATCCATAGATGTACGTGCACTATGTGCATGCAAACCTGTGGAGGCCAGAAAAGGGCAACAAATCCTCTAGAGCTGGAGGTACCACTGTTGTTAACTGCCATGTGGGTGCTAGGAACTGAACCTGGGTCCCCTGCAAAAGCAACTAGTGCTCTTAATCACTGAGCCATCTCTCCAGCCCCTTGATGATTCTTCAAAAAGATAATCATTACAAGTATATTGAAGATCTAATTCTGAAGACTTGTCTTTCATTTCCTCCAAGGCTTCACCTTCCTTTTACCATTGTCCTTCTCCTTGTGATATAGTATTTTATCAGTGATGGTGGATGCGGCCACTTCACACCCTAGGATGTAAGCTAACAAGGGATCACACCTGGAGCACATTTTGAAAGATCCAAAAGCTGAGCTGGCAAAATAGCTCTGTGGGTTAAGCACTTGCTCTGTAAGCATGAAGACCAGTGTGGATCATCAGAGACCACATTAATGACAGGAGGAACCTGGAAACACCTTTAATTCCAGAGCTCAGAATACAGAGAATCCCTGGAGCAAGTTGGCTACCTATACTACCCTAATTAGTAAGCTCTGGGTACAAGTGAGAGATGCTATTTTAATATATGAGGTTGAGGGGCTAAAGCGATGTCTCAGTGGTTAAGAGAACTGGCTACTCTTACAGAGGATCAGGATTTGATTCCCAGCACCCACATGGAAGCTAACAACTGTCTGGAACTCCAGTTCCAGGGGAATCCAGCACCTTCTTCCGACCTCTGTGGGCATTGCAGGATACAGGTGCACTTATACACATGCAGGCAATAAACTTATATACATAAAATAAAAATAATAAAATATTTTAATATATGAGGTTGAGAACAATTGTGGAATACACTGATCATCAGTCAACTCATGGTTCTACATGCACAGGCACTCACATACATGTAGTGAGGCATAACACATGCACAGGCATAACATACATGTGCATACACCATGTGTGCATATACACACAAGAAAAATGGTCTAACACCTTTGATATATATGATGACTTTTTGGGGGAAGGGAACGTTGTGTCTAGCCTGTAGTGAAACGTACATTTCTATGCTTGAAATGTCAGAAAGTATATAGTGGTTTATTTTTAATAGTATGGCATAAAATAGATTTTTGGAACATACATATAACCTGCAACCGAATTTCACCTAGTCTGAGATTATTAAATTGCTATAGTATATGTCATGAATTGATGAAGCTATTTCAAACTACTTTTTTCACAGTAAATCTATTGTTAGAGTAGTTGCTATTTTCCTTAATTTATCAAGTATGAACATTGTGTCTTAGAGGAGACAAACAGCTCCTCCAAGATGCCCTAGAAACTTGTTATGAGAGATGGGAGTAGATTCCTGCAGCCCAGTGTCTTTGGATGCCAAAGCAAGTGCCCCAGAAAAAATAAAAATGTATTCCATGATACATATCAAATTCTTTCTATATTTTGAACCAAGTGGAAAAAAGTAAAGCTCTTCCATGAAAATGGCATTATGTAAAAAGGCCCTTACTATCCAATATTCACACTGCTGTCAGTCTCCATAAACATAGCTCAGTAGAGATGCAAAGACGTTGTGCAGATCAGAAACATGGGTTTATTGGAAATTAATTATCTCAAGACTGAGAAATGGCTCAGTTCTTAAGAGCACTGGCTACTCTTGCAGAAGACCTGGGTTCGAATCCCAGTACCCAAATGTCGGCTAACAACCATCTAGCTCCAGACTAAGGAAGCTGACGCCCTCTTCTGACTTCTATGGGCATTGCATGACATGAGTACACTTATGTATATGCAGGCAATACACTCATACACATAAAATAAAAATAAATCAACCAAAAATTTAAAAAAAGATTAGTTGTCTCTGTGCAGTAGCACAAGGTCATAACATATGATACCTCTAATGATTTTGTATTCTACTCATTATGGATTTTTTGTATTTATTTCTACTTTTATATTTTATTTATTATTTTTATTTTATGAGTGCATTGCCCGCATAGGTGTAAGTGCACTTGCATCATGCAATGCCCACAGAATTTTGGAAGCGGGTTTCGGATCCCCTGGAACTGGAATTACAGACAGTTGTTAGCTACCATGTGGGTGCTGGAAACCAAATGTGGGTCCTCTGCAAGAGCAACAAGTGCTCTTAATCACTGAGCCATCTCTCCAACCCCTGTATTTACTTTTATTTTTAAAGCTATCACATAGGTAGTTCTGGAGAAATCCTTGGTGATTAAGAATACTTGCTGTTAGGACCTGAGTTCAGTTCCCAGCATCCACATTGGGTGGCTCCCAGCTGCTCTAACTCCAGTTCTAGGGGATCCAAAACCCTTGTCTGGCCTCCACAGGCATCTGCATACACATAGTGCACTAGTACACTTAGTCCCACACACATAAACATAAAATAATAAAGCTTTAAAAATATCATATAGCTCTTTGAGCATTTCCTCAGCACCCTAAAATTTGCTTCTTAGATGATTTTTTCATTTGTATCAATCAGTCTAATCCCTAGTTTGTTGCATGGAGTAGTTTTCCATTAGATTGCTTTTCTGAATAAATTGCAAACAAGCAAAAGGGCTAGAGGCAGAGGTGAAAAGAACATTTGCAGAGACTGATAAACATTTCTTCATAGAAGACAACATAGTACATAGACCACTCCAAGGGTTCTCCCATGATCATACATTTGCTGGTGTCATCATGCATGTCTGATGTTTTAATTTTCCTCTCATTTTGATGAAATCCTTCATTTTTTCAAGTCCTGTATCAAAGGTACACCATTGTAGAGCAGTTTATTAATTATTTGTAGCTCTATACAGGATGAATAGCACCCTGTGTTGATATCAACTGTTGAACTTACCAAATTATGTTAGGCTATTAAATGTCTCTCTCTCATCTCATCGTTTGTGAAGCTCTTAAAGCTGAGATGAATCTTTTCTTATGTGAGCAGCATTATTACCTAACATGGGGACTGGTGCACTGCCAGTGTGCAATAAATGAACATTGAATGACAGAATGGCTAAGATGAGTCATTCTAGGAATTACTCATGAAGATTTTCCTCTCTTGAACTTGATACGCCTTCAAGCAAACAAAGTTTCTAGGAATGGTTATTGGAATTTCATGAATTTTTTTTTTTGACAAACCAAAAATCTCCCAGTCATTACACTTGACCAATAGCCTTAAAACATTTTTCTTCATTTCTTTATTATTCTGACATAAGATATGTTTGTTTAGTTGTCTTTTAAAACAGACTTATTGAATTCTGTATCAAACAGTGTTAATTTATCTTTCCTTAATTGAGGAAACCCATTTTGTTTGAGGTTCTGTGGTTGAGCAGAGGGTGAGGGGTATTAAACAAGGGAAGATACTATTACTGAAAATATAGTTATTTGCCTTCAGATTCAGGAGCAGAATCCTTTCTGATGAAGAGCTTAGGACCTCATACTATTCTCTCAGTTTTGAAGTTTTATCTAGCAGTTTCAGATTTAGATATACATCTTATCTTATGATTTGCAACAAGGACATCATGGATTTGACACTCTGCTCCACTTTTCAGGAGATGTGGATAAATGAGACAGACTCATAAAATATATTATTGAATTTTAAGTGTATCTTTTCCTCTTGTACTATGTATTTATTCAAATTATATCTTTCCTCACTATCAAGATATTATATGTTTCTGAAATATTTTACTCTAAGAATAAATGCATCTTGAATTGGGTACGTTTTTTATGTTGTGCCTACAAAAATCAATGAGTGAGTAGATCTGGATGTCATAAACTCATTTTGTCAGCTTTATATATCATCAATAATTCATGTTTTGAAATGTGCATGCTTTTCAATAGTAAATTTTAAGGAAAAATTTAACTAGTGGAAATAGTTTTTTTTAATATATTGACATTTCTCTTATATACTTTCATATGATATTTATCTACTACCAGACAAAAGTAGTTGTGTTTCTAATAATACAGCAAGAACTAAAGTTCTCATTCTACGTCTCAACCTTTGTATATAAAAGTTCTTAGAGAAAGAATAAGTGAAATCTTTATTGCATATATTCAGGCTTCAGATTATTCATGCTTGAGGCACATTGGAGCCATTGTGAGTTTCTTACAGAAGGCAAATAAATGTCTTATCAACTTATCAACTTTCAACAGCACAGGCTTATATAAACCCCAGAGCTACAGAAACTCTTAATGTATAAATCTAAAAAAAAAAAAGGATATGTTTAAAAGGATGTGTTTATCTGAAAAAAATATGGGATCTTACAAATAATATGGGAACTTATGAAATTTGTTTAAATTCCACCTCTGATTATTGTTTGCATATTGAATAATTTTCATGTTTATAGGGGATATGATGTACCAACAATATTAGCTTGTAATTCTTAAAACAATACTGTAGATATCTGGAGAATACAATCATTTCCAGAGTCAGCACACCAACTTTGCAAATCTGGTGAGAGCCTTTTTATTGTATCTTGACATAGCTGAAGAGACATAAGATTTCTCTTCTGTTGGCACATTATGCACTCCTATGACTGATGGACTATGTTGGACTTTGTAAGCACAGAAAACTACAATTCCTTTTCCAAATATACTATATAAACACTTCAGGATCACATTGTATTTAAGTAATTAGTTTTTCTTTGGATATGTACCAATATTTAATATTTTTTATTTGAAGGACTGTTCTAATGCTTTCTAATTTGTAAAAATCTCTTAGTAAGTTATACCACCTATGTTAATTTAAGTAGTCTAAAAAGCATATATTATAAAATGCAGATTTTAGCCAGGCATGGTGGTATGCAGACTTTTAATCCCAGCACTTGGGAGGCAGAGGCAGACGAATCTCTCTGAGTTCAAGGCCAGCCTGATCTAAATAGTGAGCTCCAGGCCACTTGGGGTTAGAGGGAGACCCTGTCTCAAAAAGACAAAAATAGAATAAAATAGAGATTTTACATTTTTCCCAATTATATTTAATATTAAAACATAAACACTTGATTATTTATGCTCTACTTTCTACCTTCATCCACCCCATAAACATATGCAATTCATTTTGTCTATATAAGATAAAATAGTCACAACATTTATAATCAAAAAATATATGTATGTTGATAGAGCTAGAAATTCTTTCAGATTGTTTTATCAATTCCTGAAATTTATATTGGCACAAAGTGATTCATTCATTCCTGTATAAATGTTTTTGTTTTAGGAATATTTATGGGAAATTTATTCCATAGAAGATATAGCAAAAATAAGAACTGATATTCTTAAAGGAGGATAGGATGACTAGGCCTCAGTGGATGAAATTGTACTGAGAGTTGTTTGGGGACACTAACTTGACTAGATAGGCCTTAACACAAATAACAGAATTCATGAAATTCAGTGTATGTGTGGGAAGGTGCCAGTAGGTAAGGGGATATAAAAATGATTAAGATGTTCTATATGAAATATATAAAAATTCAATAAAAATTTACCAAAAAAAAAAAAGAAAGATAAGTAACCAGGATGTTCCCAGGCACCCAACAACATAAATTCTTCATTCTAAGCTCCTTAATTTTCAAATACAAGGTTTATTTCCTGAACAACAAATTAAAAATAAGTTCTAATTTTCTTCAAATATGTATATGCTTAAATTCTTCATTCTAAGCTCCTTAATTTTCAATTACAAGGTTTATTCTCTGAACAACAAATTAAAAATAACTTCTAATTTTCTTCAAATATGTATATGCTGATGAAATCTAAATGAAATTATGTAAAACTCTGGGTACTTTTGAACTGGCTGTAAATTCTTTGATACTGTACAACATGAAAACAAAGCAAACCTCAACTATCTCCTTGTTTCCGAATTTCCAAATAAACTGTAATTTTTTTATTTATATAAAGGCAAAAGCATATTATGTCATTAAAGAAAAACAGCTAAAATAGAAAATTAACCACTGACTCAAATTCTTATTATAACTCTGCCTTGTAATTAAAGAGAAATGAAAATTCCTACAAATATTTCATAACATTTACCACATATATATTTTTAGAATTTGAAATTTCCTAAAATAGAGTTTATTATAATTTTAATATATCCTTTAGAAATATTTAAGGTAATATACTCAGATGACATTTCACCCAAATATCAAAATAAACTGTTTCAACACACCATCAAAACTTTGCTTTTTTTTTTTTTTTTTTGGCAGGGGGAGTCTGGGTCGCACTTTGTAGACCTGGCTGGCTTAGAGCTTACAGATATCCACTGCCTGCCTCTGCCCCCTGAGTAATAGGATTAAAGACTTGCACCACCAATACCAGCCAAAATTTAAAATATGCTCATAATTTTTTCTAATTATAATAGTCTAGAAAATTTAAATAATAAGCCAAGTTATTTAATAAAGCAAAATAAAATTAGACAACGTATAATTGATTCCTTGATGAGTCTATTGTTAATATTATATGTTTTGTTTATTCCTCACATTTAATCTGACATTTTGTACATGTTTACTTTCTTTGCACATGTTTATATTTTGTCTTTTTTGATTAAGAAGATGTGTGGCTCAGGCCTCTTGGGGTAAGTCTAAAGCGCAGCCCTCCATGCCTTGACTCCCCAAGCCACATTCACCCTTTCATCTCCCCTGCTGTTCGCTACTCCTAGTTTGGGACCTGCGCCATCCCTAGACTTGGGGCCCCAGACACCGGGGGAACCAATGCTGCTTCCTGACCCTCTCACCCAGACCAACTTAGTGCCTTTCTTGGGCCCCAGGGGCACCTCTTCCCTGGGGCTGACAGCCTCTTTCTGGGGGTCCGAGGCTTACCTTTCCTCTCCCTGATCCTTTGCATCCAGTACAACCCAGATACTCAATCCACTCCCTGGGAAATCTTGGGGCTTCTTCCCACCCCATCTGCCTTTGCATCCCTGCGTGGTGCGGCCACTACCAGGGTATTCGGTCAGTCCAACACCCAAGTTCCTGAGGCCAAAATCATTCTTAGAAGATTCCAGACCTAAGGAGAAAGTCTGAAAACTTCTGACCCACATTGGAATTGGGCCACCACGGAACTCCTGAAAACAAAATCAATCTGGCCATGACAATATAAAATCAAAAGAGAGAACCAGAAGCTTAGACGAACCAGCTCTTCATACCCAAAAAGTAAACCACAAAGACACATAAAGTTCAAAAAAAGAAGCAGAACTAAACTTGAAAGCCTGAGTATCACACAAGAGTCAGAAACTACAAAAGAAATTCACATGTCAAAATGTTTAGAGGAAATGATGAGAAACAATGAAATAGAAAAAGAAATAGCCAGGTAAGACTTTTATTTTTCAAATCAACAATCTGTGAACAAGCTGTACCAGATGAGCCAAGGTTATATAGTGGGACACTGTCAAAAAAGCAAACACAAAGAAAACTTAAAATGCCTGTAATTTTGCTGAAACCTCAATAAAAATTAATCCTAGATCTGGATTTTTATAATAAATTATACAATTTAAAATTTTACATTACAAACTCACAACTCAGTTTTATTTATTTATTTATATTTTACTCTTTTATTGAACTTTTAAAAACTTGTAACATTTTCCAGTCAAATCCAGATCCTCTTCCCATCCATGGCTGCCCCATCCCCGCACTGAACCCTATGCATACTGCCAGGCACTGAGTCCTATTCAGTCATGTGTTTGTATCCAAATGTCCTTCAGTGTAAATGCGTCCACTGGAGTCTAGTCAACCCATCCATTGGTCACATATAAGTCATACTCTACCTCACCCAGCAGCAATAAGTCTCAAATAGTTCTCAATCTAGTGCTGGCCGGCCACCTATTTATCACCTCCCCTTTTGGCCCTTGTTTAACTGAGC
>NW_008344644.1:3268096-3268722 GCF_000622305.1 Nannospalax galili
TGGTTCTCCACCTCTAGAAGAATGAAATGAAACCCCTATCTTTCACCCTGCGCAAAAGTCAATTCCAAATGGATCAAAGACCTTAATGTAAAGCCTGAAACTCTGAAACTGTTAGAAGAAAAGATTGGGAAAAACCTAAAAGATACAGGTGTAGGAAAGGATTTTCTAAACCAGACTACAATTGCTCAGGAAACAAGGGCAAGACTTAACAAATGGGACCTCATTAAACTAAAAAGCTTCTGTACATCAAAGGAGGCAACGAGGGAAGCAAACAGAAAACCCACGGAATGGGAGAAAATCTTCACCAGCGACACATCTGATAGAGGTTTAATTTGCAGAATATATAACGAACATAAAAAACAGAGAACGAAGACAAGAAGCAACCCAATTGAAAGATGGGCTAAGGAGCTGAACAGAGAGTTCTCAAAAGATGAAGTAAAGATGGCTATGAAACATCTTAAAATATGTTCAACATCACTAATAATCAGGGAAATGCAAATTAAAACCACTTTAAGATTTCACCTCACCCCAGTCAGACTGACTGGCTAAGATCAAGAGAACAAATGATGCCAAATGTTGGAGGGGATGTGGGGAAAGGGGAACACTCATCCACTGCTGGTGGGGTT
>NW_008344644.1:3269292-3269679 GCF_000622305.1 Nannospalax galili
ACATAACAGATCTCTAGATAAGGTTTATTTGAGACCAACTGGTCATTACCCAAGATTTATCTGCAGGACACACAGTAATTAAAAATGCCAGAATCATGGAACTAACCTTCTTGGATGTTTAACAGACATACCTTGACATCTATACTAATTGGGTCAGAGGGATACAAAGGACACTTTTTGCTCCCTGCCCCCCTGGGTCGATTAGTTCCCGGGGACTATGAGCATCTCGCAAAATGTCCTGTGATGGTGGTGGGTCATCTGACCTCTTGATCAAGGAGGCCAAGGTGACCCCACCAGATGGACTTGAACCAGTGTCCAGTCTATAAAAAGGAGTGTCAACACAGAGGAATCATTTCCTCCATGCTTCCAAGAGAAGCCAACAATGGT
>NW_008344644.1:3270589-3304751 GCF_000622305.1 Nannospalax galili
AAATTAATTAATTAATTTAAAAAAACTCAAAGAAAGAAAATTGCAAAGATAAATATCTAAATAAACAATAACTTTTTCCAAAGTCTAATATAAAAAAAAAAGATGTGTCGTAAATATGTTCTGGGGCACTAAAATTACATTTTGATACTTAACGTTTCATGTCAGTGTATGTCAGTCGCTCATTTCCAGTGTTGTTTCATATAAATAATGTTGTTATAAACAATTGTACTCATTTTGGTACAGTAGAAGAGTTTCTTATAAAAGGAGCATAAATTTAATTCCTTCATAGTAAGTTTTTCATCTTGAGTAACGTCAAAGCTATTTGAATTATTAGTAATTTTTCCCATAAGACTTTTATAGTTAACATTACACCATGAAACTTTATACATTGCATAACATATTTTCCTACTACAAGTGTAATTACACTGAAAGCATTTATTTTTTATCTCTTTTAAGCAACAGTATGTAAAACTTTATTATAATATTTAGTGATGTGGAAGAATAACTTGATTTTGTCATTGTTTACATACTATTATCTTAATATTCCCTTTAAAATGCGGGTGTGATTACCTTAAACTTCATAGTAAGCCTAGATTTACCTTTGCAGATTGAATTTCCTTGGTGTCTGGGAGCCTATGTGGTCTTGTTCTCAGGAAAGATGCTGACCATGGTGTCTTTCATGATCCCTCTTCTTGCCAGTGTAATTTCACTCTCAAGAATAATTGCAGTTCTTTCTTCAGGAGTTCTTTGCTTTTATGACTTCATATTTCTGTGTTCTATTCAGCTGTATCTTGGTAAAGCTCTGAAATTTAAACAAAAAGTGCTTCCTATTCTTTTCTAACAGGATTATGATTTGATGTTATGACTACATTATTAAATGTGTCTTCAGCTCTTCCTTTTCTGATCCATCCCATCACCTCATAGAAGATACACTTTCATTTCCAAACCTTTCTATTCATTATATACAGTTTTGACATTGTAGTAAACAGCAAGTCATTTTCTAATTACTCTATTTTCAATAAAACATTTTAGATATTTTGTGTCTTCAGAAATGCTTTCATGTTTCCAATCTTCAGGTTTATAGAGACATCTTTCCTCTTTTCTTTTTAGTCTTTTTAAGTTGATTAATAAAGATTATGAGCCTATATCTCCCCACTTTCCCCATTGTCTGATGATATAATAATTCCTGACATGGCTACTATGACACCGAGAATAACTTTCTTCATATTTTTCTTTTTCCATCTCATAACTCTACTGTACTAACAAACTGCTAAAGTGATTTCTCACCTGTTTAAGGATAGCACTCATGTTCCTTCATAAGCCTGGCATCCAGTGCCTTCCATAAAAGACAGTTTTCCAGCATCATTTCTGTTCTGCAATAAATCCCTTCCCCAATGCCACCAATTATTTCAACTATAACCTTCTTTTAAAGCTAGGGTCAAAGATGCATTCTATTTTGATCCCATGCTCTATATTTGCTTATTAAAATAAAATTTCTTAATCAGCATGAGAAAGCTACTGCATTATAATCATGCAGAACTATCAAAAAATAAACAACATTCTTCATTCTGTTTTTGTTATGGTCCTTACATGTAAACTGTTTTTGTCCATAAACAATTGAAAGCATATTGTTTTTCCTTTGATATTGATTCTAATTCCATGTTCCCATTTTACACATATTTTTCCCATTTTTTCAACCTATGTGTTTTATTTTATTTTGACATTTCCAGATTTTGGCATCCGTACTAATTCTTAGTCAGCCCATCTGTTGTTGGGCCTCTGTTAGTGGGTGTCCAACCTAGTGCCATGTCCTTTTTTACATGAGGAACTCAGTGAACCAGTGGGAAGAACATCACCTGCTCAGATGTTTGCTTTTCTACCCAGGCTGTGCACTTTCCTGAAAACAAATGGGGAGCTGGTGCTTAAATGGTGCCAAAGTTCTACTTTTTTTTCAGGAAATAGACATCAGAATATGTGACATTTCAAAATTATAGTCTTTCAAGAACTATTGTTGAAAAGGAAGTTATTTTTTTTAATCTTTGCGTTTTGATCAAGCAAAAAGCATATGTTCTTTATGATAGAAAAGCAGTTATGAGATCTTTCGTAAAACTTGCATCATTGTAGGGAAAAAGTAAACTAAAATGAAACTAATTTATAATTCATTGGAAGACTTTGATATATTTCACTATTCAGGAAACTGAAAGGTAATGATGATGCATTATTTTTCTACTTCAGAGTGGAATATTCATGAATAAGGTGAATGTAGTATTTTTTTCCTCTGTCGTGATGTTTGTAATAAAAAATTCTAGTGATAATTTGTTATAGATTTTTACATGTGCCATCTGTTTGTATCAGAAAGAAGTTTCTTATTTATGCAAGTCATTTACATTTTCATTGCCAAAATGTATGTCTGCTTAATGCAAATACTGTCTTTTCCAAGCAATATAAAGTATTAGGTTTTATCTACATCAAACATGATTATTACAAGATAATATAAGGAATTTGAGAGGAAATTTTGCTACAAGGAAATAAACAAGGAAGTAAACAAGGTCAATTAGCCTGTGAAGGAGGAGAACTGACCACAAAGATTGTGTGACTTCAAAAAAATCTAGAACTTGAGTTAAAAGCCAAGAAATATAATCTTCCTAATGTCTAATCTGGTATGGGATTTCAAGATACTGATTCATGTCTAACAAACTCACAGATGTATTCTCTATGCATTGTTAACTTAATATGATATCATGGGGAGCAGTGAAATGTCATTTAAGGAAGATCATGCATGTTGGAGTCTGTTGTCTCTGTAGCTTACCGACTTTGCTATAACAGTTAAATTAGCTCCCTGTGCCTAAACTTCCTCCTCTGCAAAATAGAAACAATATCCGTGTAGCTCCTAGGTTCATTGTGACAGTTTAAAAAGTTAGTACGTTAATTATTGGTAGGTAATTGCTCAAAAAGAAAACAAAACCCTCTAATGTAATTACTGTTATGGTGAAAAATAAAAAAGTCAGAATGCTCACATGTCACGTTTTTCTGGCTTTTTCTCTCATTTCTGGGAAGCTTCCAGAGAAGCTAGTTCAAAGACAGACAAAAATTTTCACTCTTAAAGAGAAAATAGGACAAAAGTATCATATGATTTGACTGTCTAATGTTTTTAGGAAGATGCAGTTTGATTTATCTACCTTCACAAATGGTGCAGCCTTGCCTCAGAGACCAAATAGTCAGTTTATGCACCACAGCTTTCCTCTGGTTGGTGTTTGGATGAGCCAGCTAACTTTGTGACCTTGGAATAACTTTTCTTCCCATTCTACAGCATTGAACAGACATCCCTCTGTACTCCCTCATGATTTTTGCATGCTATTTTAGGTTTATTGGTTTCAGGAAATCCTGCTCTAGAATGGGGATTTTACAAAAATATGTTTTTTGATCCATTATGAATTGGTTTATAGTGTAACTTTTACCAACAGTCCTAACATACTGCCACATTCTTGGGGAGAACCTGTCTTTTTCCTTCCATACACCTATTAATTACATGCAAATATGCATAGTTAGGGACTGGAGACATGACTCAGCAGTTAACAGTACTGGCTGCTCTTGCAGAGGACTTGAGTTCAGTTCCCAACACCCACATGGCAGCCAATGCTAGTCTGTAACTCCAGTTACAGGGGATCCAACACCTCTTCTGACCACTGAAAACATTGCATACATGCTGTGTCCTAATATATATGCATGCCAAACACTCATACACATAAAGTAAAAATAAACAAATAATTGCATAATTAATTTCTCTAGATTTCTGATGACTGAAAAAATATTTCTGCTGGTTTTGATATGATAAGGAAATATTTGTTAGGAGATCTCACCAAGCATATTATTTTATTATTTGGTTTGTGTGGTGGTTTGAATGAAAATGTCCCCCATAGCTCCAAGTATTTGGACATTTTGTCCCCAGGTGATGGTGTTGTTTTGGGAAGTCTTAGAAGGTGTGACTATCCTAGAGGAAGCATGTCACTGGGGGTGGGCTTAGAGCATTCTTAAGCCTTGCTGTATCTCCAGTTGCTCTCTTGCTTCCTCTACCCACTTGAAGATGTAGAGCTTAGCTTCTGCTCCTCTTCCAGCCTCCCTGCCAAGATGGACTGTAATTCCCCTGGAACCGTAAGCTCAAATAAACTCTTCCTTCTATAAATTGCTTTGGTCAGTGTTTCCAATACAGCAACAGAAAAGTGACTAATACAGTAATTGGTACCAGAGAGTGGGCTGTTGCCAGTGAAGAGCCTGACCATGTGGGGTTTTGGAAAAATGTGGAAGACTTTGGAAGCTTAGACTAGAAAAGTAGTCCATTGCTCTAAGCAGAGCTTAACAGGCCATTCTAGTAGGGGCCTTGAAGAAAGTAGTGCTGAGAAAAATGTAGTTCTGGAGGGAAATAAAGACCTATGCAGCAATTGGGCTATTTTGGCAGAGAGTCTGTCTGGAGTCTGCCCACAGCCAAAAAGCTTGCCTGAGGCTGAGTTGAAAAGCCATGGACTAATTTCTCTGGTAGAAGAAATTTCAAGACAGAAAACAGAAATCGTGGTGTGGCTATTATTGGTGAATATTATACAGGTTTACAGTGAAAAAGAGCAAATGGGGCAGAAAGAAATACAGAATGTACTGGATGGATTGAAAAAGAGCACTAGGAAGATAAATGTTGGAGTCCAGCCATATGCTGGAGAGGATCCCTTTGATAATGAGATTAAAGTGATTAAGGAGGGTCCTAGAGATTCAAACTTAAACAATGGAGAGAGTGCCTCCAAGGCAGTACCACACCCAGTTAAGCCTCCGACTTGTGAAAGGAAAATGCTGCAGAGGCCACTGAAGAGAAAAGTTTCTAAAATGGATAAAGCAGGCTGTGGTCCATCCCAAACTTGCAGTCAAACTTGGCAGTATTGTTCACCTGGTGCTGGCTTTAGAGACATGAAAGATGCAAGAGTGAAGGGATCATTGGTTCTTCCTCTAAGGTTTCAGCTACCCTCTTGAGGCCAGGCAGCATGAAGCAGGGGTATCCCTGCATAGAGAAGACCCTAACCACGGAGCCATCCTTCCAGCCCTTATATTTCTTTTCTGAGAACTATCCATTCACTTCAGTATAACATGGTTATAATTATGAACAAATTCTCTCAACATCATTTCTAGCTTCTGCCTTCTGATCCAGACAGAGTGACAAAA
Source organism: Nannospalax galili (assembly GCF_000622305.1). Lineage (NCBI taxonomy): Eukaryota > Metazoa > Chordata > Mammalia > Rodentia > Spalacidae > Nannospalax > Nannospalax galili. The sequence continues at coordinate 3,275,792 of NW_008344644.1, forward strand.
TGGAGTTTCAGCCCACCTCTGACCTGACATCCAGAAAAACCATTGTTTTAAGAAACTCTGCAGCTTGTTTTGAGGCTTGGAAAAGCTACCAGTCCCTTTTCACCAGAGCCTCCCACTTACCTTTCAGAGGACTCCTCCCTTCTCCCAGCTCCCACTGCTCAGGAGCCTGGCAGCTGGAGCTATTTGGCTTGGTTTCTTGGCCATATGCTGCCCATTTTCCCCTCCACACATTCACAACCTTTGTGAATTTCTGAAGCTCTTCTTCTCTTTCCCTTCTTGGGATAGTCTGATTTTCTTTTTCTGATTGTTGACTACCAGGTTGCACAGAGGAAGCCTAAGGCTAATTTTGATTTTTGTTCTCATGTTACCCAAAGTAGTAGTTCTGTTATATTTATTGGCAATTTGCACTTCGTTTTTTTCAGAATACCTCTTCACTTAATTTTCCTATTTATTAATTGGATTATCCATTCCTTTAATCTTTACTTTTTTGAGTTCTTTATATATTCTGAATGCTACTGCTGTATTGTATTAATACCTAGCAGTGATTTTTCTCCAACTTTGCTGGCTGTCTCTACACTCATTGTTTCCATTGCTTGTAAGGAGCCTTTTAAGTCAATCCTATTTGTCATTTCTTGTGATTAATTCATAGCCTATTGAAGTACACTTTAGAAATTTGGGGCTGGAGAATATTTCAGTAGTTAAGATCATGTATTACTCTTACTGAGAACCTAAGTTTGATTACCAGTGCCAATGCTGGGCACCTCACAACTGCCTGTATTATCCAGCTCCATGGGAATCCAATGCCTCTGGTCTCATGTCATACGCCGGCACCTACACTCACAAGCACATACCCATATCACACACACACACACACACACACACACACACACACACACACTTCAAAAATAAAAAATAAAATCTTAAGGAAATACATCCATTACCTATCTATCACTTGAGGTGTTTCTCCTGTGTTTTCCTTCAGTGGTTTCAGTGTCTGAAGTTTTGCATTAAGATATTTGGTATATTTTGAGTTTATTGTTTTGTACATGGTGAGAGAGAGGGTTCTATTTTCATTCTTTTAAGAGGGGTCTTTGTGAGACTTTAAGAGCCTTTCCTCAAAGTGCCAAACATAAAGTGAGAGAAAAAAGCAATGATCAGTAAGTATTTGATCTGGGCACGGTGTCACACATCTTTAATCCCAGTCCTCAAGAGGCAGAGGCAGGGAGATATCTGGGAAATAGGGTTTAACCTGATCTTCATAGTGAGTTCCAGTCCATCTGAGCCTGCCAGGAGATGCTGTGTAAAAATTAATAGATAAATAGATAAACAAATAAAAATAAATAATACAAAAATAAGTGATTTGTTGCTATTAATTTGAAACCATTGGGTTTTTGTTTCGTCTTGTCTTGCAGGTGTTACTTATATAAGATGTCATGTGAATTCTTTTATAGGAATTGCTGTACTAAACAGATATAGTAACATCAAAAAGTCAGACCACATTTTATATATTTAATTGCAAAGAGGTTTTATTGCAATTTCACATCATATAGACATCTGATACAGTTTTTTATATCATCCTGATATTTCCCAAATCTTTAACCACCATGCAGTTTTGTTTATTCACACATATATTCCATTTTAACTCTATCATACTCTAAGAAAACAGTCTTAGAAGCTATATTTATATTGCCTTCTTTTTAAATATTTTATTTTTTATTTTTATTTTTATGTGTATGAGTGTATTGCCTGCATGTATGTAAGTGCACCCGTGTCATGCATTGCCCACAACGACAGAAGAGGCCATTGGATCTCCTGGAACTGGAGTCATGGACAGTTGTTAGCTGCCACGTGGGTGCTAGGATTTGAACCCGGGTCTTCTGCAAGTACAACCAGTGCTCTTAACCACTGAGCCATCTCTCCAGCCCTGTTTTGTTGTTGTTGTTTGTTTTTTGTTTTGGGGGTTTTTTCAATATATTGCCTTCTTATGTAGATAATTAAAAAATCTTTCAACTTCGGACTCATTAGCTCTTAGCCAAAATATCAGAACTCCCATGCTGTGAAATTTTCTGGGGCAGGGATTTCCCTTATTTAGATTGGCGTCTCTAGAGCCAAACATTCAGCCCTGGGACCAAGAATCATCCAGGAAGTTCACTTGTCCAAAGTAAGTTAGTGCTCCTTGTTACAGACACTATGGAAAACATTCCTTTACATGCTTTTAATTTTATCCTCCAAATTCCATAGGAGGATGATATCATCACTACCTTTAATAGAGAAACTCAGACACATAAAGCTAAGTAATTACATTGCCTATGGTAGTATAGAATGCATGGCATAATTAATATTCTGCTTCTAATTTTGTATTGTATATATGTTTTAAAGTCCAAAGGGTGAAATAATTGCTATGGTTCTTGTCCATATAGGCAAATATTTAATTTCTGATTTATTAACTTCTAATATCTGTTTCAAAGTATAAAGTATCTACATCCCTTAGGGAAGATTAACGATATTAGTTTTGTCACTACCTAGACAGTTCTTCTCATTTTGACTTTATTTTTTCAATTTCAAATAAATAAAATAAAAAGTCTAAAATTATAAAACTAAAATTTCTGGAGCTAGGGCTGGTGTGTTTAAGGAAATATTAGGCTTGAAATATTTGGAGCTAATATTTGGCCTAATCCAAAAATACTCAAGTGCTCTTAGTTATTATGAGGAAAAAGTATGAAATTTCAGTATCTCTATCTTAGCTTTGAAGAGCTGTATCTTTGAAACAACCTTTAAAAGTAAAAATTAAGTTGGAAAAATGGATACCTTTCAAATGAATTACATTTGATTATCAAATTAGAAAATGATCGCTAATTTTCCATCTATTTCGGATGTTTGTATGTTTATAAATATATGGCACCTTTAAACATTTAAAAAAAAAAACAGCATCTATTAAATCTGTCATTAGTTAAAATGGCTAATGCATATCTATTTTATACGTGCATGTGTATACTACCATCTATATTTTGAAATGTTTTCCATCTTTTTCTGTTGTGATGTCTTTCAGTTTTGGGTTGTTAATCTTAGAATTCTAAGATATCTGTATCATTTGTCAATTATCTTTCCCACCTTGATGCTACATTTCATATTTATAGTGATTAATAGCAATTAAAAGGTAGCAGCGTATCTAGGGATTATGGATGATGTAATGAAAAGTTAAATGCTACTCAGGGTCATAAACCGCATTGCATGTGTTCTTGAATATGCTTTATTCATTACATGTATAAAAGATAAAATATTAGATGATATGAGAGGATTTTGTTTCCAGTTTGATTTATTATAAAGAGAGAGGACAACTAAGTAATCATTATCAAGGAGGAATAAGAAGCAATTTCTAAAATGTGTCTCAGAATCAGAATATGTCAAAAAGGGTAGTCATTTTACAGGGCACAATATGATAATAAGATGCTATTTCTGGGAACTATTTTCTCCTGAATCTAGAAATGCTTTATTATATGCTTATTTCAAGCATTTATATGCATTTGTCAAACGCAGATATGTGTTGTGTTCTCAGTTTATATCAAATGCCCCAGAAATGTATCCTGTTATCATGAGTATTCATTGTGATTAAATTGTATTTTCACGATCAGTGTAGTGGTTTTACTTATAGCCTCATCTGGAAAATACATATAAAATGAAGACAAAATTATATAATCTTAAGCTGTATGTCAAGTTACATACTAAGTGGAGGGAGGCATGGGATGTGGGATGAGTATTAAATTTATCACCTACTCTCTGAAGTGGCAGAATATGTATGCTGATTTTCCTTCTCTGCCTTTGTTCAATTATATTAGAACTTAAGAAGGTATAGAAAAAAATCTTTAATTGAAGTTCTCAGTCTGTTTTATTATCTTATGAGTAGAGTTTGATTTGGGTATTTTGATGGTGTGGCCCTTGTGTTATACTCAAGTCAACAAGGATGTTCTCTGGATCTGCACTTTATGGGTCCCCACAATATTTAGCTTTGTGCTTAGAAAGGTTGTGAATTGATTGTGAATACTTGAACACATAGAAATTAAAAAAAAATCGACTTTTCTTTAAAAACTAGATAATCAGGTATCCTGGGCTCTTATTTTCTTAGGACGACAATTGGTAGGCATATAGTAATGATTTTTTTAACTGTGGTGAGCATATTCTCCACTTTCTATTTTATTCCTGAAAATATCCATAAATCATTAATTATTTCTTCAACATAGTATTTTACTGTCTCTAAGTTGCTTTACCAATGTGTTGATCCTTTGAGGGTATAAAACTATGATAAAGTGGAGAGTTTTAAAAATATCTTTAAAGCCAGGCATAGTGGCACACATCTTTAATTCCAGCACTCCCCAGGCACAGGCAGCTAAATCTCTATGAGATCAGGTCTAGCCTGGTCTACATAGTGAGTTTGACACCAGTTGGGGCTACAGGGAGATCCTATTTCAAAAAAAGACAAATCTTTTTTTAAATTGACAGATAAAACGTTGTACCTATTTATGAACGAATTACCACAGGCTGTTTCAATACATCTATGTATTGTTTAATGTCAAAATAAGATTATTTCTCCTAAAAAATTAAGTGGTGAAAATATTCAAAAATCATTTCTTTTATTTTTTTAAAGTATATAACACATTATTGTGTCTTGTCATCATAGTGGGAAATAAATAGCACACCAGAACTTATTTTGCCTAACTCTAGCAGTATCTATTGGTCAAACTTTTCTCATCTTTCCCTTCTTCCTACTCACCCCAGCCTCTGACAACCACTCTTCCACGCTCAACCTCTGAGAATCTATTTTAAATTTTACACTTGAATGAGATCATCCAGAATTTACCTCTCTGTGTCTGGATGTTCTGTTAATAAGATAACTTCCACTTGCGCTTGTTGCAAATGTCAGGATGCTGTTCTCTTATGTCTCTGCATCATACTCCGCTGTGTATAGATGCCACATTATGCGTTATGCTTTATGCATTCTGCAGTTGTCGGATGGACACTTGGCTTATTTCATTCTTTTGTCTGTTATGAATAGCTCTGCTGTGAGCATGAGGGTGAAGGTGTCTCTTTGACATACTGGCTTCATTCCTCTCACATATGTATCCCAAAGACGGATTGCTAGATCATATGAGAGTTGTACTTTCATGAGCATGTGCCCTACTGTTGGACTAATTTGCTTTCCTACCAAAGTGTAAAAAGTCTCTCTTTCCTTTACTTCCTTGTCATAACTAGGTTTCTTTTGTCAATTTTTATAATTTCTGGGCTAAGGTGAACTCTCATTGTGACTTGATTTCCATTTCCTGATGATTAGAGTTATTATGTATTTTCATAAACTTATTGGCTCTTAATAAATTTACCTTCAAGAAATGCCTGTTTTAGTCCATTGCCAACTTTTTACTCAGATTGAGAGGTTTTTATTTGTTTGTTTGTTTGCTTTTGGGTTGTCGGAGTTTTATGAATTTTGGATATTAAGCCTTTGCCAGGGTAGGTGTTATAAATATTTTTCCAATTATGAAGCTTCTTTATTGATCCTGACAATTATATCCTTTGCTAAATACATGTTTTTATTGCTGTATGTTAGCCGCATTTGTCTCTGTATACTTTTATTTTCTGTTCTTCTGGAAACGTCTCTTAAATATCCATGCTCATTTTGATGTCTTGGAATATTTCTCTTATTTTTAACTTAGTAGTTTCATAACTTCATTTAACAGATTTGCTGATAAGGAGTCTCCTTTCATTCTCCTGCTTATGGGTGTCTGATTTTCCCAACACCATTGATTAGAAGCATCATCCTTTACTCAATGTGTATTCAAAATCAATAGCCACTCAGACTCAGGTGGGAATACCCTGTATGCCTTACTGTACTTCTTTTGAAAAGTATCTTGTCAGTCAGTTTCTCCAACTATTGATTGGAGTGTTTGCTCTTTGGTGTTTGACTTTTTTTGAGGTCTTCGTATATTGTAGCTATTAATCCTCTGCTGGAATATTAGCTGGCAGATTTTACTGCCCTTCTGAGATTTCTTTACTTGGTGTTTTTTTTTTTTTTTTTCATTGTTGTTTGTATAGTTTGCTTGGTTTTTCTTTTCTTTTTTTTTTTTTTTAATTTGATGTAATCCCACTAGTGGTTAATTATTATAATTTCGTGAGCTTTTGGAATCTTCCAGAAAGTCACTATCTATGCCCATATTTTGAAGTGGCTCTCTATTTGACTTTTGAAATTAGCCTTTTGAACAGGTTTGAAGTCCTTTTTCCTGGTTTTGATTCACATTTTTCTCATGACTAGTGATATAACTGAGAACCTTTTCCTGTATTTCTTGGTCATTTGTATGTCTCAAACAGTTAGAATCCAATAAAAGCCTCATAAAACTTTTACTCCATGCATAGAATTAATAGTTTCCCCTAAGGTCAGGACTAATTAAAGAACAAAGTATTCTGTCATATTTCAAAGTCCTGTCCCCCCGACCCAGTCTTCCTGCCAGAGTGTGAGAGGTCTTTGTTTTGTTTTGTGTTGCTTGCTTTGCTCCTCCCCTCCCACCCCCCACCCCCCAAAAAATTACTGTGCAAGGGTGATAGAAGTGTTTGAGTGCTCTGATCCTTGGTTTAATTCCTAAATGATTTTAGGGTTACCACTTCTAAAGGGTGAGTGTTACAAGGCTCTCTGGAGGCCCATTAGGGAAAGCGATTTCTCTGGCCTGGGCAACCAGCATTTCAAGCTACCCAAGCATAAAAGAGTTAATCAAGTTTAGTGGGTCAGACCCCTGGCTAACCACCCCTGAAGAAGGCAGGGCCACCCCTAGGAAGGCAGTAAAAATATAAGAAAAATAGCCCTTTAATGAGATCATGTACTTTTCCTCTCCAGAATTCTGACCCCCTAGTGCAGTCACTCCTAATTGCCATGAGACTCTGTTGGACTGCCTACCTTTCTGAGTCCTGACTCAGAAAGGAGTAGCTTTTTCTATTTCTTCTCTGTAAGTGCCAGACGGAGCCGAAGTATACCTTTTCTGGTTCTTTGAACTTCTTGTTTTCTGAAGACACTCCATTCCTTTATAAATTTTGCTGTGCAGCTGACTTGTCAACCACTTGTCTGGTATCCATGCCTAACTCAAATGGCATAATGCATTGGTCTTGTGTCCCTTCTTAAGTTTCTGCCTATGAATCTACAATAAATTTCCCTCTAAAATTAAAATAAAATTAAATAAATGAAAAAGAGCTGACAGAAATCCTGGAAGTAAAACTCACAGAAGTTTCTGCCCCCAAGTTTCTGCCCTGGTAAATTATGAATCTCCTCATCTACCCATGTGCCTCCATGTGGGGGAGGCTTCTCATCTCTCTCATTTTCACTCCAGTTTGAGGATAGCCACATGCTCCTGGACTAAATATCACTTAGAGATGTCAGGAGGGTTGTTGCTTTTTTTTCCCAGTTTATTCAATGTTTTTGCCTCTTGTTATGATGGAGATGTGACTGTTGAACTCCCTACATGCAGAACCAGGATGGTTTATTTAGTTTTGAGTCACATTGTGATTAGTTACACAGTGACACAGGGAAAATGCTCCTTTCGGGGCTCTAGTCTTACTCATAAAAGAATTTGAGAATGGATTCAAACAGAAACTTTACAACAATTTTACTAAAATTAAAAGAAAAATCATCAGAGCAAGCAAGCTTTACATCTGAGCAGTTGTCCTGAGAAGAGTAACAGAGGGGAGAAGAAACACAGCATAAAGCCATGCTGATTTAGAGCCAGCTGGAGGACTCTTCTTAACAAAATACAGGTTGCAAAATGTTTCAAGCTAGATGCATATATAAGAATATATATGTATACATTTTAGTTTCTTTTCCTTTTGCTGTGATAACATACTCTCACAAAATCGACTTAAAGGAGAAAGGGTATATTTTAGCTCACAGTTCAATGTACAGTTTATTATGGTGGGGAAGTCACAGCACCAGCAGCTTCAAAGCCAAGAAGCAGAGAGCACTGAATTAGTGTTTGTTTGATAGTGCTCAGCTTGCTTTCTTCATTTTATACAGTTCAGAATTCCCTGCCCAGGGAATGGTCCCACCCACAGTTAGGATGGAACCTCCTACACAGTTCACATAATTAGCATAATAAATATACCCCCAAGAAAAACATGTTCAAAGATCCATCTTTCATGTGATTCTATATTATATCATGCTGACAACACTAACCATCACAATTCTACCCCTTGTCAGCTTCACACCAAACCACAGCACTTGTAAGCCATAATTTTCCACCAATTATTCCATAGCTTCAAGACAATGTTGTGATGTAAAATGCATTTAATCCAACTTATAAAATGTTTTGTAGTTTTTAACAATTCCAGTACTTTACAATGGTAAAGTCTTTTAACTGTGAGCTCCTAGAAAAAAACAGAAACAATGTTGTAATGTAAAATGCATTTAATCCAACTTTAAAATGTCCTGTAGTGTTTAACAATTCCAATACTTTACAATGTTAAAGTCTCTTAACTGTGAGCTCCTAGAAAATAAAATCAATTTATGTATTTCCAACACATAATGACATAGAATAAACATTTCTGATCGAAAATGGAAGAAACAGGTCATAGTAAAGAACACTCACACTGAAGCAGAACAAAACTCTAGCAAGGTGAACACTAACACAACACTCTAAGTACCCACACCATCCACCTCTGTGGCCGGTAGTGCACATGTATTCTCTCTTAGTCCAGCATGCCTACAGCTTTCCTTAATGGATGTTCCATAGTCATGGCATCTGTAGGATCTTGGGGTCTCCACTGTAACTTAGGCTTCACTTTTACAACTCCATGCCATGCTCACTCAACATCTTCTTGCAGGGGTTCAGACAGTGCCACATATTTCCTGGCAAAACACTCTCATGTTTTCTTCCCATCTTTTGAGATTATATTTTAAATTCTGTGTCACTTACCACACTCAGTGCCCACTTGTATCACCCTCAGCCACAAACCCTTCTTTCTCGGTTCAGTCAGTTTTCTTTTCATTACTTAGTTTAGGTGTCATTTCTTTAAGGAAGACTTTCTCTTACAGAAAGTTTAAGCTGATTCTTTTTAAACAAAGAAATTCTTCCTAGTTCTGCTTAAAGTTTAACGATTATCAATTTTGTCCTGAGCTGTTTACTGTATCTCCCTTGCTACATTGTTAGCTTCGAAAGGATGGAAAATGTGTCTATCCCTTCATTTTTGTATTTCTTCATTCATAAGAATCAATCAAAATGAATTATTGAATGATTATGATATAATGATATTTTCAACAAAAACATATTGTTATTGTTAGATTTAGGAGGGCAGAAAAAGGAAGGCGTTTAAAGTTTAGAAATAAGAGTCAGAGCCAGACCTGCAACAGGCAAGGAATGGGTTCCCTGGATTCAAGGAACCAGCAAAGGCTGATAAGCTCTTCCACAATGGAATGAGTACCTGTAATCTAAAAGGGGAGCACTCTGGTCTTACATAGGAACTCTGCTGGATACAGCTGTAAGAGTTAACTCCATGCCAGGGTCTGGTGTCCTTGAGGGTCTCCTCTCCCAAGATTATTTTCTCAGGCAGGCAGGTGAGTTTCTATTGCACTAAAGGCGACAGGTGGGCTCCATAAACAGTCTCTCTCAGTCCAGGGAATGACCAGTTGATAGGGCAGGCTTGAGCAAGGCCAGGGTGCCAACTTAGGGCCCGTGGACACTTTCAAGGATTTATGGCTTTCCCTAATGAGTCTTGTGGCTCTTCTGCAATTCACATGTTCTATCAGTTTTATTTTGTGATTTTTATTTTAGTGTCTTGTTCTATGTGGAGTCTAAGATTGTTCACATTTAAAAATATCAATTTTTAATTTTTTCTGATATTTATGATACTGATACTTCAGTATCTACCCCCTAGGTTAGTGATTTATCACTGCACCAAGTGAATTACTATCGTAACTATTAATCTATTTCTACCTTCCTAATTGTTACTTTTGTTGTTCTGGAGATAAATCCCAGAGCTTTGAGCAAGCAAGACAAGTATGCTACACTAGCGGCAGCCCTTAATTATAATATTTAAATAGTTTCAAAAAATATGTTACTACTTGAGTTAAATATTTTCACCATTTTTCCCATAACAAAGAGAGGGTTATAGTTGTTTAGTAATTTACCTAAAACAAATTTTTATTGAGTTTTTTAAATTTCATACATTTCCCATATAAATCCAGACTCTGTCCCCCTTCCAGGCCTGCCCCATCCCCCCTCTGAACTCTATGCACTCTGCCAAATTTCTAATAACTAAAAGAACCAGAATTCAAACTCAAGGCTTATTAAAAACTTCAGAATCTTGCTGCATTTCTGATCTGCTCCTAGTTGTGAAACCAAGCAGGTGAGCTGAGAGCCTATGGACACATCACAGTGAAAGATCCTTTAATTAAGATAGTTCAGTGCTTTCCTACAAAGTGTGACATCCTAGATTCAGTCTCCAAAACCACACACATACATACACACACACACACACACACACACAGAAAGAAAATTAATAAAAGCTTATGTTTATAAAGCCTAATGTGATGGTACACATCTGTGCTAGCACCTGGGAGGCTGAGGCAGGAGAACTGTCATGAGTTTAAGGCCATGTAATCTACAGAGTAACATCCTGTCTCAACAAATCAAACAATTAATTATCTTTGTAGTAGCAATGATGGATCTGTCACTTGCTATATGTGTGTGTGTTTATGAGTGTGTGTTTATGCATGCATGCATTGTACATGTGGGTTTGTGCATGGATGTGTGTGGAGGCTAGAGGTCAACAACAAGGGGTCTTCCTTATCTTTTGAGACAGTGTCTCTAATTGGTCCTGGTCCTTACCAATTGACTAGCCTGGCTGGATCAGACGCACATGGGGACTGGAGATCTATACTTGAGTCCCCATGCTTGAATGAGAGGCACTTTACTGACTGAACCATATCCTCAGCCCCTCTTTCACTCTTAAAACATTGTGTAGAACTGTCTTACATTTATGTCATCTCCTTAACTCTATTTCCTCATATAAATTTTGAGTAATTTACATGAAAAAATTATTCAACATAAGCAATTCTGTATTAATATATTAAGTCATATGCACCATGTTAGTTTCCAAATCTAGTGAAGAAGAAACAAATACATGTTTTTATTTTTATTTGGTTGGTGTTTCACCTATGCAGTACAATCAGATACCGTGTTCTGTGACTCTACTCTTCATTGTAGAGCTGATGCAGAGCATATACCCTGGTTATGAGATATATGATTAGACATGAATATATTTAATCATTTAAACATTCCCAAACCTGATGGATGTCAATCTTTTGATTAGAATATGATTCTTATCTTCTTGTCATGCAATTCCTTCGTGGAGGCTCTGAATTTACAAAACTAGAAGTAGTATACAGGTCAGCATTCTGTCAGCATTCACAAAAGTAAGGCATCTGCTTTTATGATCTTATAATGCAGTCAGAAGTATCAGGCCTGGGGCTGCAGACATGGCTCAGCAGTTAAGAGCATTGGCTGGTCTTACAGAGGACATGGGTTCCACTCCCAGCACCCACATGCAACTAACAACCATCCGTAATTCCAATTCCAGGAGCTCTGATGCCCTCTTCTGATCTCTGCAGGCATTTCATGACTTGGGCACACCTCCCTATATGCAAGCAATACCCTCATACACTTAAAATAAAATAGAAAAAGAAAAAAGAACATAAAAGAAGTGTATTCAAATCCTATATTAAAAGTGCTGGGCAGATAGGATGCTCTGTTATTGTAACATACTATACTTGTCTCTTTGAGCAACATTTGGCTTTTTGGTCATCAAATAACTGTTGATTTGATTTGATTGTGGAGAGCAGCAGGTACACAGAAAGTAGCATTTGTCTTCTTTCTCCAGATGCGCCATTGTGAACCTGGACAGAAACACGGGGGTCAAGCCTACATCTCTATAGCTACCAATGGAACAAGGGCCAGAAAAGTCAACAGGTGGTGGGACTGAGCGAGAAGCCTGCCAGTATTAGTCATTTGGGCAACATAGGAACCTGAAAGTATTTTTTTCAGTAACAATTATCATTATGATTATGAAAAGAGGACTGTACAGGTACTTTATTAAGATGAACGGGTGAAATCATCTTCCTCAATGTGTTTTCTGATGTAGGTAAAAGAGGATGCCTAAGCAGCTGAAAATGACAGAGCAGGTTCCTCTTGCACTAATAACAGGATTTTACATAAAACATACTTTTCAAAAAGTAGGCAAGATAACCTGTGAAATAATTTAAAGTATCTATAAGAATATGTAGGAAGGCTGCAATTATAGCCAAATTAAGCAATTTTGGAATTAAGAGCATTTTATATTTGTTTGATGAAGTATTACATGGGAGGTAAGTCAAGGCATGCCTGTGGCAGTAAGATGTTAGCACAGTGAAGTTCATTGACATCTCGTATTCGTAATGAATCTTATTTCCTCTGAGTAAGGTCAAAATATACTACAAACATTTAAACATTGTTTTATGACCCCAAAGTGTTTAGAGTGTGACATCTTTGTTACCCTTGTATATAACTTTCAAATTAATTTTTTAAAAGCTCAAGTAAAAATTTATTTAAAAATCGTGAATTATCTCTATTAATTTTTATAGGTAAGTTTTCACAAAAGCAAATGCTTATTTTTATCACTTATGTTGATTAAGATGTGGAAACAACAACTGAGTGGGATATTAAGGCTGAAATAATATACCTTAGCAAAAAAATGAATTGCCAAAATATAAATAAGCCATTATGATTAATTCATGCTGTTAAGTTATAAGTTAGTACTAATATCTAGTAATTCATGACATATATTAACATTTTATCATTAAATATGTCTGGATATTAAATATACATGATCAAAGTATGTAAAATTAATGTTCAAATAAATGTCATTCACTATTTTTAACCATACAGATAGATATATTATGATAAAGAAAAAAAGGACAACGTGGAAAAAATTCTACATCCAAGTTATATTTTATCTCCATGGAATAGTATCACCATTAGAAAATTATTGTTCATATACCAGAAAATGAAATGAAACTCAGCAATAATGTCGTTGTACATGTCAGAAGGTTACTATGATACTAAAAATTTGTTGTACTTAACCAAGCATTAAAATTTTTAAATAAAATAACTGTACAGCAAAATAAAATTATATTCTCATCAAATTATTATTCATAATTATTTTAATGAAGATCATTATTTTTCTTAAATATTTATTCAATAATTAAATTATAAAACTTATATTTTTAAGAACTTGGGTAAAAATTATTTACAGATTGTTATCAATTCCTATCTTATACTAAAATTAAAATGCAAGAAATTGATGAAAAACAAAAATAACTTTTTTTAAAATTTTTGTTTTGTTATGTATGGCTTTGGTGATTTTATTTGCCTTTTATCTCATGATGAATTTTCCCAATAATATTCTCCAGTTTATATAGTAAATGTAATTATATCAGTATTTAATGATATTTCTCAGAGTGGATAATTACAGTTAGATCTCTCTGGGGGTGAAGGAATAGTATACTTAATCAAAATAGCACCAACCATGCAAACAAATAATATATTACTATACAAAATAAAGCCTCTGTTAAAGGTGTGATGAAGCAAAGTCTGTTTGTAGTAATTCTAGATTTCAATAAGGAACCTCATACATGCAAATGGTAGGTTCTATTCAATTATTTATTTGACACATTTGAAGCTGTATTCTGAATTCCATTCATTAAGCTGGTGAAAAACTCACCAGAGTCAATCTGTAGTCTACCATAGCAATCACTGTAGAAGATTCAGTGAGTCTATAAAGGACTGGGCAGGTGATGTATCTTATAATCAAATTAAGTATATACAAAGGAAATGTTCAAAAATCCATCTTCCATCTTGTGTTTGGTTTTGTTTCATACATTTTAGTAAGCCCTTCTTTTACCTATTTCCATGGTGCAGTTAGTATAGGAAAGAGGCTATAAGGGAACACAGAAATATTTCTTCTTTTGTGTCATTTTGAGACATGTAAACTCTCACAGCACTGGCACTGACAAAATGAATCTCTACAGTGAATACTGACTTTCTGGGTCATGCCTTCCACTCAGACAACCCCTTTAAGGAAGCTTTCTTCTTGTCAACCTATTAAGACACTTCACATGAAGTGTAATTTTGGATGATTCTCCTCCCATAAACTCTCTTCAATTTCTCTTATCGCCCAACACTATGACATGTTTTTCTGTTAAAAATAAAATGCTTTGTTCTTACTTTTACCATCTTCTCTTGTAAGGCAATGCCTGTGTTATGCCATATACATAGCAAATACAATCTTCCTGATCTAACCTGTATAATAAACAGGTTATTAAATATTTTGTCCATGACGTGATTCTTCCCCTTGGCACACAGTACAGAAAATGTCAGGTAGATATAAAGGGAAAGAATAAAAGGAAATTTTACAAGAAAAACACCTCAGTTGATATTTCAAAAACAGCAATTCTCAGGTAAAAAATAATATATATCTGATATCTTTATTAATCATTTTGCTTTAAGTAACAAGTGGGTTTAGTAGCTTTAGGATAAAATTAAGCTAATCATTTAAGTTCTATTTATTTAATTTATTTATCACAAAAAATTCTACATGTTTGTAAAAATACACATTTCAGTTAAAATTATTGGGTTTTAATTACCCCCAAGATTAAAGTGCTACTACTACACCAATAGAAACAATTCGCTGGGCTCATCATTGTTGTGGTTCATAGACTTTACAGCTCGGTAGGCTACTGGTTTTCTCCCTTGCCAGCTTCCATGATATTTCCTGATATGATGAGCGTTAGTCTTCTAAGAAGAAGCTTCCAATTCTGTTCTGGCTCAATTGCTCCAAGTCCTGTGTTTGAAACATGTCATGTCTTTAGCAATAGGATCTTACCTTCAAGTTCTCAGAGGCAACCACGGGCTGTAGCAATAGCCTGTAGTATTTGGTGACTCTCTTGGGCTACACTGACCAACAACTCTAGAGGAGGATTCCCTTGCCTTAGCACTGTAATTTTTGTTAGATAGCTTTCAGCTATACACATGCCCTCACCTTTATATGTATGGTATTCAGTAGGCTTCTTAAATACTACATTTCTCTTTGGCTTTTCACATCACCTAAGCATTATTTATCTATCTTTCATCTCTCTCCTCCTGTATAGAACTCCCCACTCCTTCATGAGTTAAAGCTCCTCCCCCATTTTTACCCTTGATAGCACCTGTTTCCTACTATCCTCACTCTCAAGCTCCTTCTTCCTCTCTCCTTCTACATTCCTTTTTATTTTCTGAACTTCTTTAAGTATATCAAGGTACACACATCTATGGATTTGGAACTAGAATCTACAAATCAAAGAGAATATGCATCACTTTTTTTTCCGAGTCAGGGTTATCTCACTTAGGATAACAGCTTCTAGTTCCATCCATTTAGGTGGAAATTTCTTAATTTCATTTTTCTTCATCACTGAATTGAACTCCGTTATGTAAATGTACCATATTTTCATTATCTGTTAATCACTTGGGGGACATTTAGCTTTACATTTCCTAGCTATTTTGAAAAGAATGGCAATAAACAAAGCAGAGAAATTATCTCTCTAGTAGAATAGTGAGTTCTTTGGGTATATGCCAAGGAGTAGTATAGCTAGAACACATAGTAGATCTATTTTTACAGTTTTTACTTATTTTTATATTGAATTTTTGTGTATTTTACACATAAAATCATCTTTATACCCCCTTTTCCCTTTCCACTCTCCCATACCTTCACCCCCACTGGAGTTTATACATTCTGTCATTTGTTTCAAGGCCTATTATGTAAAGTTAGTGTCCCGAGATGTCTCTCAGTGCAAGTTTATCCACTGGGGTTTAGTCAGCCTATCTAGATCTCTCCCTTCAAGATCAGCTCCTCCTCCCACAGTGGTAATCAGCAACCAATAATTAATTCTTCGACTAATATTGGAGCTTGCTGTTCATTTTCACAGTTTTGTGCTGGGTTTTTGTCTGCCTACGATTGCATGGGTCTTGTGTATGCTGACACTGTTGCTGTGGGTTTGTATGAGAAGGGTCCCAGGTGCCTGTAAGACTATTTCTGTATGGTCTTGCACCTCCTCACTGGGTCTTACAATCTTTCTTCCCATTCTTCCACAATGGTCCCTGACCCCTGGGTTGGTGGACTTCAGTATAGGAGTCCTGTCCAAGGACCCACACTCTACAGACTCTTATTCTCTGCTTTTTGGCCATTTGTGGTCTTTTGATTTCCTAGCCCTCTGTTGCAAGAGGGAGCTTCATTGATGAGAACTGAAAGGTACATTAGCATTCTCGTCACCCCTTGTTCTATGTTCTGTGAGTCTCAGGTATAATGGTTGCATCTTAGATGTGCCACTTAGACTTCAGCAATTCAGAGATAATCTCTGTGTGATCAGTGGTGTAACTCTATAAGAGACTGGTGTTACTAAGGGAGAAATTTATAAAAAGGGGTAGCTAAATGGGAGGGGTAGAAGGAGGGCTAAACAAAGAACTATGGGAATAAAGGGGAAGAAGGAGTTCAAAAGAGGTGGGATCATAACATACAAAAATTATCAAGGGAAAAATGGGGAAAATGGGGACACTTCAAATGAGAAAGAAGGGGAGGGAGGATAAGGCAGGGAGAGAAAGAGGAGGCATAAATAGTCTTAGCTAGTATTAAAAAACCCAGAGGTAATTGTATTAGTCCAAAAGCTACTGAAAATTTACACATAAAATATCCATGCATGAGTCTGTGAGTACGGCTGAAGATTATATAACAAGAAACAGTGCCAGACAAGAGAAATCTTCCTTTGAGTTGTTGACCAGGGTAGTCCAAGAGACTCCCAAAATTACACAGGCCATAGCAACAGTCCTTGATTGCCTCCTGAAGTTGATGGCAAGACCCTGTTGTTGAAGACAGGACATACTTCAGACATAGGATTTGGAACAATGGAGCTGGAACTGACCTGGAAGCCACCTTCCCTGAAGGCTAGCTTTCAATGCTTTGGAGACCACTACACAAGATTATAAGGGAGAATGTCAATCTATAGTCCAACTCTAGCTTAAAGACCTTAAAACCACATCAGTGACCAGCACAGTAAATGATACTGGTGCAGTAGTGGCACTTTTATCTTGGGGGTAATCAACAGCCACCTTACTGGACTTAAAGCTCACTCAGTGGGAGGAAACTCACGCTGATACTGTAAACCTAGCCAAATACACATAGCTGGAGATATAGGTCTTAGAGAAAACCCCAAGGCTGTTATATCCCTAGACTAATATAATTTCTTACTATGTGCAAAATATGGATCCTTAAATTTACAGACAAGTATCTGTGTCACCATTCATCAAAGAAGCTTCTTCTTTTTACTTTTCTGATTTCCATAGTGGCTGCACCAGCTTACAATCCCCCAGCAGTGGGGATGTGGGGAAAGTAGCTTTCCGCTTTCCCCACATCCTTCCCAGCATTTATTGTCATTTGATTTTTCATCTTAGCCATTCAACTGGGATAAGATGAAATCTTAAAGTAGTTTAATTTGTATTTCCTTAATTACTGAGGATGTTCAACATTTTTAAAGATATTAGTCATTTTCATTTCTTCTTTTCTGGGCTCTCTGTTCAGATGTGTAGCCCCCCCCCTTTTTTAATAGGGCCATATGTTTTTCTTAAATCTTCGGTTTTTGTGTTTTTATATGTTCTGGAAATTAATCCTCTATGAGATTTATAGCTTGCAAGGATACTGTCTCATTCTGTAGGCTTTCTCTTCACTCAATTGGTTGTTTTCTATTTTGTACAGAAGCTTTTCAGTTTAATAAGGTCCTATTTTTGATGGTTGGTCTTAATTCCTGATTGAATTAAATCTGATTTAGAAAGATTTTTCCTGCACTTGTACCTTGTAAGGCACTGTCAGTGTTTTCTCCTAACTGTTTCGATTTTTTGCATTTCCTATTGAGGCCTTTAATATATTTGGAGTTGATTTTTGCACAAGGAAATAGATATGGGTCTAATTTAATTCTTCTATACATAGAGATTTGGTTTTCACATAATCATTTGCTGAAGATGCTGTCTTTCCTCTAGAATGTATTTTTGCCATATTTTTCAATTATCAGGTGGCTGGAATGTTTATCTTGGGAGTAATCAACATCTGTCTAATTGGACTTAAGGCCCACTTAATAGGAGGGAATTTGTGTGTGATACCGTAATCATAGACAAGTACATATGGCTGGTGAGGTCACAGACCCTGGAGACGAAATTACTTCTGTCACTTCCCTAGACCAATGTAAATTCTTACTACATTCTAAATATATGTCCTTATATTCAGAAAGGTGTCCTCTCACCACTATCAAAGAAGCTACTGTTGCAGCAGATGGATAATATTACAGAGTTCTGTAATTGGTCGAATACAGAGAATAAGTAAATGTGAGGTGCCCAGTCCTAAGAGATACATATATAATTCAGCCTCTATACCTAAGGTTCAGAAAGAGAAAGGCAGAAAGAATCTAAGAGCCAAAGGGAAAAGATACCTGATGCTAGTAAATGCATTCTAGATGTGGTAGGGAAGCTATACCAGTGAAATTTCTACAGTATGAGTGCAAGATCTGAATAATGACAAAACCAGTTAACATGACAAGGTGGATGGGAAAATTTCATGGGGTCCTACCTCAAAATGAAGAGCTACAGGCAATCAATAGACACTGAGGGACGGAGAATCACTTTTCTCTAAGGACTAGTTTCCTGAGAGGCTATCTAATTCTAAGTGGGCAGACCTAAGCACAGGAATTCATGAGCACAACTAAATTGATTCACTGCATTATATAATAATAATAATAATAATAATAATAATAATAATGCAAATACAATACTCATGTATAAAATTAAAATTCTCAGAAAAATGCTTAAATAATTTTTTGGTCTTTTTGATATAGGGTCTCCTTGTTAGCCCCAGTTTGCCTGGAACTCCCTATGTACACATGACTGGCTTCCATTTCCTAGAGATACATCTGTGTTTGCCTCCAGAGTGCTGGGACTAAAAGCATCCATCACCACACCTGACCAGAGATTCTTTTTATTAAAATTTATATGATTTATTAAGTTTTTATTTGTATGAGTATTTTACCTGCATGTGTGTAAGTACATCACATGCATACAATGCTCACAGAAGTCAGAAGATGGTATTGGATCCTCTGGAACTAAAGTTACAAATGCTTGTTAGTAGCCATGTGGTTGCTGGGAACTGAACACAGGTTTTCTGCAAAAACAGTTAGTTCTCTTAATCACTAAGCCATCTTTCCAGTCTCTCATTTGCCTTTTCAATAAGCACAGTAAGTTATATTGTACTCATGTTATAAGATTAAGTGAAAGTAGTGGGAAAAATTATATTCTTTCCAAATGAACATGTAACTCTTCCTGCATATATGATTGATAAATGATGGATAGACTAAATAATTAATATATCATCTCAACTCTATTAAATATACAAAAAGTAGATTAGAATAAAATATGTCAAATGTTCAAATGACATCTGATTGTTTTCTATCTTACATTTTCAAGTTTTTCACTAATTATTCCTTACTATCAAGATCAACTAATATTTATCTAATTTCTTAAGCTGTTGTATATGAGAAATGTTAAAAAACTAAATTTAACATTCAAATTTCTAAGAAACAAGAAGGAATAGTAAACTAGAGACCAGAATAACCTGTTATATAAATTATATAATAGTAGGAATTAAAAATAATTCAACCACACTGATTCATTTTTCACTTCTAATTGTCTAATGAAGGGCACATTTAGAACGTTGGGAATATACTACATCTACGTGTTTCAGCACTGTTCAGAATGTTAGCTGTTTTTAGACATAACATGTTAATAATTATACCCTCATCTTATTGTTTATTATTGCCATTAATTGTCATTGCTTGTTACGTCAGAATAATTGCATCTGTGAATGGAGAAGAACCGAATATATGGGGGAAAGCAGGTTAATTTATTGTTCATTTTTAGATTTAATCCTTCAATGTACAAAACCCTTGTGCTGAACCTTCGGTTGGAACAAATTTAAACTTATTCATTGTAAAACATATCTCTGCATAGTGCTTTGTACTGAGATTTCTTCTCTATAAAATGCAGCATAATTAGACTTCAAGTTGATGATAGATAGATAGATAGATAGATGATAGATGATAGATAGATAGATGATAGGTGATAGATGATGATAGATAGATGATAGATGATGATGATAGATGATTGACAGATATATGAGATAGATAGATAGATAGATAGATAGATAGATAGATAGATCATATTGACCTCACTAACTTCTCTTGCCCGCCCCCACTGAACCTCTTCTTCCCAGCTAGCACTTCTTCCACTTTCATGTTTTATTGTGACCCAGAAAGTTTAATTAAGGTTGCTTGCATGAACATGAATGGGAGTTATTTACCAGAACATGAGCAGTTTACCAGTGGCTGTACCACGGAAGAAAATGTGGCCCACTGCCCTAGCAACTATAATGTCAAAAGCTCCTCATGGAGAATGGAGCTTCAGAAGTCCCTTCTCCATCCATGAAGGAATTTTGAGGGGCCTAATCCTATGCCTTGAGTTCACGAGTGCAACTGCCATGTCATATCTAGAAGACTGCTTTCCACCACACTCTTTCACATCCTCCAGCTCTTACATTCTTTCCACCTGGTCACCTGCAATTTTCCCTGAGTCCTGGAAATGGGGTGTGACAATTAGGGATAAGCACTCAACCATCATTTATTCTCTATTCTTTGACAAGTTACAAGTCTGCAGCAACAACCACCCACCACAAAATGAGGCTTCTATGACCAAGGTTGTGAACAACAGTGATCTATGCACATAGCCATAAATATTCATAGATTGAAGGGCCCATATCCATTGAGCAAACCAACAGTTGTAGCTTCTGCCCTAGGACCTTTATGTCTTTGGCTGTGGGCTTTTGGACTGGTTTATAGGACCAGGCATGAATTCCTCCATTTGGAGTGGACATTAAACCAAATCAGAAAGTGGTTTCCAACTTCCAAAAGTCATACTACTGTTGTACTACTGGGCATATCTTGCTTAGCAGCTCAGTTGCATAGCACAGAGGACCCAAAGATGATTATTGATGCCTTTTCTCTCCCAGAAATCTGCATGGTACTTTCCAGCCACTTCCACCTCATTTCCAGCTTGATTTATCTGTCAAGTCTGACCATCTGGATCTGAGGAGAAACCATGAATGATGATCTTTACCATGTTTTTATAAACCTATATATGTATTCTCTTCCTTATGGCCACAAACACTTAATAGTTTTCGTTATCTGTATTTCAGAATTGATATTATTCTTTATTTATTTGAAAACCAAATAACTACCACTTAGAAAAATGAAGATTTTCAGTTTATATTTATCTACCCTAAAATAGTAGTCACTTTGCTGTATATAATTTTATTTACATCTATGAAACATTGATGGTTTAATTCTCTTCCTTATGGCCACAAACACTTAATAGTTTTCGTTATCTGTATTTCAGAATTGATATTATTCTTTATTTATTTGAAAACCAAATAACTACCACTTAGAAAAATGAAGATTTTCAGTTTATATTTATCTACCCTAAAATAGTAGTCACTTTGCTGTATATAATTTTATTTACATCTATGAAACATTGATGGTTTATGGTTTAAAATATAACCTCAGTAACACTTGACACCATTCTTTATTTTTGGATGTTTATTTGTTTCAATTTATAAAATATATTTTTAATCAAAAATTTTAAATTATTATTATATTATTGATATATTGTTATGCCCGTTCAAGTTTTTCTTTTCTTTCCTTTTTCGTTTATTGTTTTTTGAGACAAGGTTTCACTGTGTAGTCTTTGATAGCCTGGAACTCTCTGTGTAGACCAACTTGCTTTTGAAGTCACAGATCTCTGCCTGGCTCTGCCTCCCAAATCCTCGGATTAAAATTATGTGCTACAGTGACTGGCCCTCCCTTGAAAATTTTGGTTCATCATCATTAAATATTAATGGTTCATTTAATGGAATTAGATTCATATATAAATCCAATAAAATTCCTTGGTAACCAAAAATTATAATTATTTGGTATATGAGATGTTATTCTCTAAATTATTTTAAATGTAAAAACACCAAATAGTCCTTTATCAATCCACCCCATTTTATACATAAAGAAACTGGACATTCACTAACAGTAATTCCATTTCTAAAATGTTTGCATATAGTTTATCTGATTGGCTTCTTCTAGCATCTTGTGCATTTCCATGCATTAATAATGTCAGAGTCAGATCTTGCTTAGACCTTTCACTACAGTGACAAATGCCTGAGAGAATAAATGAAAGGGAGGAAGATTTATTTTGGCACATGGTTTCAGAGATTTTGGTCCACTGGCTCCATTTCTGTGGGCCTGTGATGAGGCAGAATCTCATGCTGGCAAGAAAGTGTGGGAGAGTAGCCGTATTCATCTCTTGAGGCCAAGGAGTAGAAAGAGTGGCAATATACAACCACAACAAAGTCTGTCTTTCCAGGACATGCTTCCGGTGATACACGTCCCACTTCCACCATCTCCTGATGTTCTATTCAGTTCATTAATTCATAATGCAGTCCTCATTCTTGATCCAACAACATTCCCAAAGTGCTAAATCTCAGCACGTCTTGTACGGTAAACCAAGACTTAAGTTAATGAACTACTGGGGGCTCACTTCATATCCAAACCATATTAGATCTGCTTTTGCATACGAATAGTGAAAAGTAAGAATCAGGTAAATTATAGGAAGCAACTTCATAAATCAACAGTTTAGTATGAAACCATTAGGAGAATCTATGTGTCAGCAAAGCATTCTTACTCAAATAATAGTTTGTTCTTTAAAGGGAATGCATTGGTTTACTATTTTAGGATGATCATATTTAGGCTTATAAAAATACTGTGTCTTGTCAGTTAGAGCATGTCTCTAGTTTATTTTGGTATATTTTAAATATATATTTGAGAAGAAAGCTGTTTCAAATCATATAAGAATGAAACCATCTGCAAAGGCATCTTAGTGTGTTTTGATGAAATTTTAATGTGAAGCTTAAAAACAAATAAACATAAACTGCTGTCCTATTCTGGTCATCTTTTCAAAATGTTTGTAAAGCTGTTGTGTCTTTCTTTCTGCATCCTTTTTGATGATGTTACACTCTGGGTCCTGAATTCATTTAGTACTTATAAGAAAAATCAAACATAACAAATGTTATATTGTTAGTCATGATATTCAAATGTATGTAAGAAACAATGACATTTCATTCTTTCCTAACCTTACTGAATTTTACTCCAATAAAAAAACTGTAAATAGTTTGCTAAAGAGCAGATGAACAGCAGTAATGAAAAGTAATTTCAAGTTGAATATACAGTGAGTTGTTTTTAGTGAGTTAAAAGTCTCAAATTTTCCTTTTATATATTCTTAAAGTTTTTATATTTTTTCTGATTTGTGCTCTAATATTTCTAGATATGGCAAAATGTGCAGCTTTCAATTCATATTCCTTTATTATTACATGCACTAACAATTTTAGTCAAATATTTACTTACAATGCCTTATGAATCTGTGTGAGACACCACAGAAAGAAAATGTACAAGGACTCAGTCTTTTCTCTTCAGCATATGCCCTTGTTCCACTAATCAGCCTTCACAAGAGACTGTCAATATATCAGCCCCAAACGCAGTTTGCCTAAATAGCAAAACACACGGCTTCCCATAATCGGCTACATGGAGTGTCTGCCCTCCTGGTGCTCATCCCTGTGTAACTGTGCAGCAGTCTTGAGTCAGGTTTCCCCAAAGCTTATTCAAGATAAATACTGTGGCACTCTGCCTGAAGAACGTTTAGTCCTTTCAATCTTTTGGTACTCTTAAATGAAACAGAACATGAAAGATCCTGGTTATTACTTTCTTGCATTCCCCACCTTTATGAAATTAAAATAGATTTTTCTGAGCTGAACTTCAGTTGTATACTATCATCTTTTATTTAGAGTATTTTGAGAAGCACAGTTATGTTGGGCAGCAGTGGGTGCTCTCCCTCAGGAGTGAGTTCTATTTATCAGTATTAGTTGGAGCAGTTTCCCTTATTGTAGGGAGAGTAAAAGGGGAACAAGAGCTATCACATTCCTAGTAGGAACTGTATCCTAATAGATTTTCTACATCATTTAAGAATATTTGGAATTTGTTGCACATTGCCAAATTGAGGATAGCCTTCAAATCAAAATATAGTTAATCCTATCATCCGAAATATAACCTATTCCAATAATCAGACCAGCACAGCTTTCTAAAGCACAGGAAACAGGTGTAAAGGAGGGGCCAATGTATTCTATGGTCACCAATGCAGAGGAAAAATAGGGGTAAACAGAGCTATGTGAGCACAGGGTTTGGTAGCAGGGAGTGAAAAACACATAACAGAAGAAGCAAGTGTAAGATCATAGGGTGGGGACCAGTGATCCCGTGTCCTCAAGGCCACCTGCAGTGACAGTGTCTCTGAAGTTATGTTCATGACCACTATGCCTTAACCCCTCACCAAAATGCCAAGTTCATTTTTTTTTTGTCTTTTTGAAACAGGGTCTCCCTGTAGCCAAGTTCATTTTTTAAAATTTTTTTTTAGGCTTTGAACAAAACTCGGGGCTTTTTAATGTGTTTAGAAAGCACTCCACCACTGGCCTACACCTTACCTATATTCTTTTTTAAGTATACATTTTCTGCCTTCCAAAGTGTTACAAAAAAGAAAAATCACATCCCACATGTAACATGAATTAAGAAGAATGGGAAGTTTTGACATTAACATAAAAATTAAACTGTATTCCATAATAGTTCAAGAATAATTTTTAGTAAGTGGTCATAATTAAAATTATTTAAACAAATATGTTCCTTCAGATTTTAATAGTTGAGAAGGAACACCATGAATCTAAGTCATCCTTATGAAAAGAAACAAAATTTTCACATGAGAAAAAAATCTTTTGAAATGTTTATATTAAGATTAATTTCTTCATAAAACTGAATTTTGTACATAAAATATTGTAACATAACCATAACTATTTACCATGACTATGGATGTCATGAAATTATTAAGAAAGAACAACTCACTTTCTGGGCTGGAGAGATGGTTCAGCAGTTAAGAGCACTGGCTACTCTTGCAGAAGACCAGGGTTCAATTCCCAGCACCCACACAGTCCGTATCTCCAGTTCCAAGAGAATCTGATGACCTCTTCTGACTTCCACGGGCACTGCCTGACACAGGTACACCTACCTACATGCATGCAATACACTCATACAAATAAAATACAAATAATAGGTAAAATAATTTTAAAAAGAAAGAATAACTCACTTTCTAATGTATCTAAAGCTCAACAGAATGCAAAATGAATGTAAATGCAGTCAAATTTCAAGGTATCTGTTTTTCTGATTATATTTATTTTCCTACTATCTGCCAAAATATATTCATTTTTTTAAAGAAGGCCTATTCAGCCTGAGGTAACAGCATCTTCAGTGTGTTTTTGGAATTGGTTTAATGAGATTATCTCTACTGTTACCAGAAACTGAACAACATAGATATCAAATGCATTTGCAAAAGTGATTTTTCTGAAATAAGCAGTAGATTATATGCTTGGCAACACTGTGTCCCTAAGATTTCATTTGTATTGACCAACATAATGCTTCTATGTTTCATAATTTTTCTTATTCTAAATAATTATATAATAGTGTATAATTATGTAATAATTATACATGATGTATTGTATATTATACATTTTCACATATACTGATTATGTAGGCTACTTGGATTTAAAGATTTTTACCTAAATCTGTAAAATTCCTGCTGTTTTTATATATCGTTTAACAAATCTTAACATATGTGACATTTTCTCCCAGATTTATGATTCTTTTTATGTGTACATGTATGTCTTTGTGGAAGTATGTTCACATGCCTGCAAGGCCAGGAGAGGACATTGGGTTCCCTGGAGCTGGTGTTACAGGAGGCAGTGAGCTGCCTCATGCAGGTGCTAGGAAGCAATCTCCAGTCTTATGAAAGAACAGCAAGTGTTCTTCACTGTTGAGCCATCTCTGTCTAACCCCCTAAATTCAGAATTCTTAAGAAATCAAATTATTATGAAATAAGCATTTTAGTAACTAAAAAAGGCATTATAGTATTGCTTATCTGAAGTATATTTAATTTAAAAAAACCATATAAAATATATAGGAATACATTGTTAAAATGTATCTTTTAGGGAGATATCATTTAAACTTTGAGTTATTTTTAAACTGATACACAAAAATTAAAAAAAATATACATATTAATGAGGATTTGTATAATATTCCAATACATCTGTGCATTTTGTAATATTTAAAGTCAGGCTAAATATGTTGGTCTCAATTTTCATTATATATCTTTATGATAAGAGTATTCAAAGTCTTGTCTTCTAACTTTCTGAACTATACATTCATTATTGCTGTGTATGGTAATCTTTCTGTGTAATAGCACAACAGAATTCTAAACCCTAACTTTGTACCTAAGGCTAAATTTCCTCCATCCCTTCCCTGCCCCTCCTTTTCCTAGCCATTTTGAATCACCAGCCTATTTTCAACTTCTATGAGATTAACCAGTTGTTGTGAATTCCATGAGAGAAATCAACCTGTATTTGTATTTCTGTTCCTCACTATTCTTTTTTCATTTAACACAATGATCTGTATTTCTACCTCTATTGTTGCAACCATCGGGACTCCATTCTTTTATGGCTTATTGTTATTCCATTGTCCTTATGTGTAATTTTTTTATCCATTTGTCAGTTGCTGGACATAGTTCAGGGCTGTTGTGAATAGTGTTGAAATGAATGTGGGAGTGCAAATGTCTCTTAGCTGTGCCACTTTTCTTCTCTTTGGATGTACTGGAGTTTCTGTATCATATGATAGTTCTGTTTCTATTTATTTATTTAGGTCCTGCTGAAGATGGAACATAAGTCTTAGGAATTACTCTGCCAGTGAGCTGTATCCGTCTCATTACTTTGATTTTTTTTTTTTTTTAGAGGAAGCTCCAGAATGTTTTCACTGACTGCAAATTCACTGTCCCACCAATATGTAGGAGTTCTCCTTTCCCTAGATTCTATCTTCTTAGTAAAGGCTATTCTTATTGGTGTGAGGTGACAGCTCATTGTAACTTTGATTTATATTTCTGTGATGGGTGACTAATGATAGCAGGCAGCTTTTCATGAACCTTTCAGCCATTTATAGTCTCCTTTTATAAAATTTCTATGTAGACCTATCACCTTAAATTGACAATCTTTTTTTGCTGTTGAGCTTTTATATTTACATATTTTTGACTTCTTTCTATAATAATAAAGTCCCTTTCATATGCATATTTTGCAAGTATATTTTATAATTCTGAAAAAATTATTAATTCTGGTGATCACCTGATTTGTTGAATTCCTTTTCAATTTGATGTACCCATTTTTCAGTTGCAGCTTCTGTCTTCTGTACTTCTGAAGTCCTATTGCTGTGCACTCCAATGTTCTGAAACATTTCCCCTATCTTTTCTTCTAGTAATCTCATAGTTTCATCATTAAAGTGTTTAGTGAACTTGAGTTGATGTTTGTTACCTGGGAAAGATAGGGGTTTTTTTTTCTATTGTTTTGAATGAGTAGATACAGCTTTCTTAACTTCATTCACTGAAAAAATTGTCCTTTATCCTATGCATGTCCTGTCAGGTCTCCTGGCTATGGATGCAGGAATTTACTTTTTTCTGGGCTCATTATATTTTCTTTTGTCCACTTTCTCTGTTTCTACACAAGTCCCATAATTTTCAATTACAACAGCTCTGTAGAATATTTGAAGTCAGATAAGATGATATCTCCTGCTTTGTCCTCTGAATTTTTTTGTGTGTATGAATGTGGTTCCATTTCCATTTTATGCTTTCTTTTTATAGCTTGGTAAAGAATTCCCCTGATATTTTGATAGGATTTTCATTGAAATTTGTAGGATGGACATTTTTATAATGTAATTTCTTATATAAAACAGGATATTTTCCAGCTTTTTTTCAAATCTTCCTCCATTTGTCTAATATTATATAATATTCAATTAAGGGTTCCTTTATCTCTTCAGTTATAGTTATTATTAGAGCTTTGGATGTGTTGTGTTTTTCTAAATATTTAAAGATTAAAAATTTTTAATTTTATATTTATGAATGTTTTTCCTATGTGTATGTAAGTGCATCACATGAATGCAGTGTCCAGGGAGACCAGAACACAGCACCAGACCCTCTGGAACCATACTTAAGGATAGTTGTTAGCTGCCATGTGGGTGCTGAGAATCAAACTCAAGTCCTCCGAAAGAACAGTAAGTGCTCTTAGCTGCTAAGGAGTCTCTCCAGCCCCTGGGTTTTGGTTTCCATCTGTTATAAATAGGATTGCGTTCTTATTTCTGTTTTGGATAATTCACATTTATCATATAGCAACATCACTGAATTTACATATTTTCTTTGTATTATAGAACTTTTTAAATGTTTTTATTAGTTGTAAAAATGTTTGGTGGAGTCTTCCTATAAATGTTTAATACTTTCAGTAAAGTGGCAGGTTACAAAATTAATCTACAAAATTCAGTAGGCTTTCTATATACCAATAACAATCAATCAAAGAAAGGGTACATGGAAACACTCCCTTTCACAGTAGCCTCAAAAAAATAAATAAGTATGTGAATGAATGAATAAATAAATATAAATAAATAAAATATCTGAGAATAAACTTGACTAAAGACATTAAAGACCTTTACAATGAAAATTTTAAATCTTTAAAGAAACAGATTGAGGAAGACACCAGAAGATGGAAAGACTTCCCCATGCTCATGGATTGGAAGAATTAATATTATGAAAATGACCATCGTACCAAAATCAAT
>NW_008344644.1:3304955-3341829 GCF_000622305.1 Nannospalax galili
AAAATATCTGAGAATAAACTTGACTAAAGACATTAAAGACCTTTACAATGAAAATTTTAAATCTTTAAAGAAACAGATTGAGGAAGACACCAGAAGATGGAAAGACTTCCTATGCTCATGAACTGAAAGAATTAATCTTGTGAAAATGACCATCCTACCAATAGCTATTTGTACATTCAGTGCAATGCCAATCAAAATCCCCATGACATTCTTCACAGAATTGGAAAAAAAATCCTAAGATTTATATGGAAGCACAGAATATCCCCGGATAGCCAAAGCAACCATGAACACTAAGAGCAATGCTGGGGGCTGGGGGTGGGGGGATTATCATAACACATTTTAAACTATATTACAGAGCTATAGTCATGAAAACAACATGGTACTGTAACAAAAGTAGACCTGTAGATCAATGGAACAAAATTGAAGACCCAAATATGAGTACTCGCAATTTCAGCCATCTGGTATTTGACAAAGGGGCCAAGATCATTCACTGGAGGAAAGACAGCACCTTTAGCAAATGGTGCTGGCAAAAATGGATCTTCACCTGTAGAAGAATGAAACTAAACATATATCTTTCACCTTGCACAAAAGTTAACTCCAAATGGAGCAAAGACTTCCAATGTGAAGCCTGAAACTCTGAAACTGTTAGAAGAAAACACTGGCAATAACTTACAAGATATTGGTATAGGAAAGGATTTTCTAACCTGGACATCAATTGCTCAGGAAGCAAGGTCAAGAATCAACAAATGGGGCCTCATTAAACTAAAAAGCTTCTGTACATCAGAAGAAGCAACCAAGGAAGTGAAGAGAAAATGCACAGAGTGGGAGAAAATCTTCACCAGTGACACATCTGACAGAGGTTTAACATCCAGAATATATAATGAACTCAAAAAACAAAGTATCAAGAAAAGAAGTAACCCAATTAAAAGATAGGCTAAGGATCTGAACAGAAAGTTCTCAAAAGTAAAGATGGCTAAGAAGCATCTTAAAAGGTGTTCAACATCATTAGTAATTAAGGAAATGCAAATTAAAAGCACTTTAAGATTTCATCTTACCCCAGTCAGATTGGTTAAGATCGAGAGAACAAATGATACCAAATGCTGGAGAGGATGTGGGGAAAGGGGAACACTCATCCATTTATTGTGTGATTGCAAACTTGTGCAACCCCTATGAAAAGCAGTGTGGAGAACCCTTAAAAAACTAAAAATGAACCTATTATTTGACCCTACAGACTCATCCTATTGAAGAGACACTTGTATATTCCTGTTTGTTTCTGCTATTTTCTCAATAGCTAGAAACGGAAGCAACCTAAGTGTCCCTCAACTGACGAGTGGATAATGAAAATGTAGTACATTTACACAATGGAGTTCTATTGAGCGGTAAAGAAAGATGAAATCATGAAATTTGTAGGTAAATGGATGGAACTAGAAACTGTTATACTAGGTGAAGTAACATAGACTCAGAAAAACAATCGACATATGTTCTCCCTCATATGTGCATACTAACACCAAATCCTTATAAGTGAGTATGTATCTAGACATAACTACAGGAACCAGGATAATGAAAGGTACAAGGGAGGTAAATGAAAAGAAAGAACCTGAGAGATAAGAACAGTAGGAAACATGGGTTACTAAGGGAGAAATGGATAAAATGGGGTTATTTAAATTGGAGGCAGGAGGAACGGTTATACAAAGAACCTTGGAAATAAAGGGAAAGAAGGAGCTCAAGAGAGGGAGGACCATAGGACAAAGGTGTTATAAAGGGAGAAATGGGGAAAATGGAATCCTTTAAATGGGGAAACCATGGTGGAAGTGTTAGACAATGTGAGAGAGTGATGGGAGAGATAAATAATAACTAGCTAGTTTTGAAAAAACAGAGGGAACCATATTGGTCCAACAACCTACGGACAAATTATACATACATTACCCTTACTTGAGTCTATGTGTATAGGTAAAGGCTATATAACAAGAAACAGTGCCAGACAGGCGATACCTTCCTTTGAGTTGTTAGCCAGGGTGGTCCTAGAGACTCTCAAAATTACTCAGGCTATTGCCACAGCCCTTGATGGTCTCCAAGAACTTGAGGGTAAGACCCTATTCCCAAACACAAAACATACTTTCAACACAGGATTTGGAGCAATAGAGCTGCAAATGAACTACAACCACGTCCCCTGAAGGCTAGCTCTCATAGCTTTGGAGAATGCTATGAAGGTGCCAAGGAAAACATCAATGGATGATCCAACACCAGCTTCAAGACCAAATAAACACATCAATAACCAGCATAGCATATTTCATTGATGCAGTGGCACTTTATCTTGGGGACAATCAACAGCTACCTAATTTGACTAAACACCTACTCAAAGGGAGGAAACTAAATTGTGGTAATGTAAACATAACCTAATACACATGACTGGAGTGGCCATAGAGCTTAGAGAAAACCCCAAGTCTGTCACATTGCTAGACTAATGTAATTTCCTACTATGTGCAAAATATGTATCCTTATATTTACAGAAAAATATCCCAGTCAGCACTCATCAAAGAAGCTCATTTTGCAGTCAGAGACTATTACCAAGCACCAAAGCTGGTCATACATGGACGTTTTCTATGAATTGCCCAGGCCTAAGTGTCACATCTACAATGCAACCTCTACATCTAAGGCTCATGGAACATAGAACAGGGATAAAGAAGAGGATACTAATGAATTTCTCAGTTCTCAGTAATGAAGCTCCCTCATGCAGCAGAGGGCCAAAAACTCAAAAGGTCACAAATGGCTGAAGTGTAGAGATCAAGAGTCTGCTGAATGACAGCTTTTGGACAGGACCTCTTTATTAAACTTCACCCACTCAAGGCTCAGAGACCATTGCAGAACAGGGGCAGAAAGATTGTAAGAGCCAGGGAGGATGGGCATGACCATATGGAAACAAAGTCCTAAAAGCTCCTGGGAACCTGCCCATATGATTCTATGGCAATAGTGTCAGCATGCACAAGTCCCATACAAACTCAGACAGACAAAAACCCAGCATAGAACTGGGAAAATGAACAGCAAACTTCTGTCTTATCTGAAGGAATGTTGGCAACTGATTGCTGGTGGATGAAGAAGAGCTGATCTTCCTAAAACAAGGGTCTCTAAATAGTCTGACTAGACTCAGTGGACAGACTTGCACTGGGGAATGGCTGGGGGCACTAATAACCCAGTGGGCCTTAAGAGGGATGAGAGAGTATATGGAATCCTGTTGTGGGTTCTCCTCAGTCCAGCTGTGAAGACCCTGACCTGGATCAGGTCCCCTGCTGATTGGGGGGGCAAGAACGTGTAGTCAACACACAGACACCGGTTGTCGGGTAGAAGCAAACATTAGGCAAGGTGCTGCAGGCTCGTTTAATGCAGGAGGGGGCAGACCTTATATTTCCCTTTTCTCTGCCCCCAAGTCCCTTTAGTTAGCATTTTGTTTTCTGATTGGTCCATGCCACACGGTCTGTCAGCAGTCACTGGGCTCGCGAGCAGGGTACAGAGGTGAGGGCTCCTTTTCACAGACTATTTGTGGACAAGAAGTGAAGTGAATTCTCGTTGAATCCCAGGGCTCTGGGTCTGTGCCATCTTTGGAGGCTTCCTGCTACATTTCCACCCTTTTTCTTTAAAAATGACTGTCCAGCGAGAGCCTGTAGGCAGCTCCACCTCGGGATGACCCCAGGATCATGGACTGTGCCTGTCTTAGGTTGTCCTATTCAGGCATGAACCTTACCCATCATTGGAGCATGGGCGTACACATCCATGTCCTGGCTTAGGTTGATTCAGCCCAACAGGAGGTTACCCATCATTGACTACCAGCTCTCCAAGGGGTATCATCCCAGGGGATCAGTCGAGGTCGGGAATTATCTGTAGGAGGCCTCGTACATTTGTACGAGCCAAGCCTGTCGGGCTGCATAGGATGGGTTGAAATCATCTTCATGTCTTGCTCTGAGGGCCTGATACACTGAATGATTGAATTTTTTCTGACTGCAGGAACAAAGAACAAGGCATTTAAGAAGCTTCTGACTGCGGGAACGAAGAGCAAGGCATTTAAGAAGTAGAAAGAGAAGAATAATTATGCCTGTCAGGAGTAGGTAAGTGAAATGATTATCCAAGACAGGTCAAACAGTGCTTTTAGATTAGACCCAATTTTCTCTAAGAACGCTGAATTGATGTCCAGCGTGGGGGTGCGGGTATAATTTAGAGCAGTAATTTGATTAGTTAGTAACACAGAGTAATTAAGAAAGTTTTGATTCCAGTGGCTATGAATATAGTGTGTGAGTTGTAGGTGTGCTTCAGTAATATTCTGTACTTTATAGGGGGTGAGACAAAGTGACCTAAAGTGAGGGTCACAAGCTAACAGAGCCATGTCTTTGGTAATTGCCAGCTCTTCACTTAAGAGATCAATTTCTTGTAACACATTAATTGCCATGTGAAAATGCTGACTGATAAGGTAGAGGAGGTTTTGGACATGGCCTCATTGAGTATCTCCACAGTAGTGGAGGATCGGGTGATAGCCACCACAGCAGTGGCAGCCAAACCTAATGCAAGAATGATGGCTGAGATGAGAGTGGCAGTGACCCTGAATTCCTGTTTAAAGCGAGGGGCTTGTGATAAGGTTGTCTGCCCTATAAGGGTGACCACATGGAAGTGGGTTGCATTGGTGACTGGAACCCAAAGGGGCACAGGTTCATGCATAAAGAGACCTATGTGAGCTGGATGGTTCCAGCAGGCCGCCAATACACAGGTGGTATTGGTATTGGAGCAGTTGTCCCCAAGGGTTGGAGGTAACATTGGCTAGCAATAAGACAAACGGGAGCCACACACAAATTGGGGTAGGGGTCCAGGATGTCATGTGATCAATGGATGTAAGAATTTTGTTTTTGGCACAAATAGAGGAATTGATGTTAGTGTAAGTGCCGTTGGAAAGCTGAAGGCCCTGCTGTGCCAGTAACAGCCTCATGTCCATGCAGGCGTGCGGACCACAGACGTCCCAGTTACCAAGTATTGATTCGCAGTTGGTATGGGAGATCTTAATGCCACAGGGATAGGTGGGGGCCAGTTGTCTCCAAGATCCTAGGGTGTGATTAGACTGGGAGCAGCTGAAGCAGCTAAAGGGAGGGATGGCATGGTTGGGCTTACGGTGGCATCTCTGCCACAGTATAGGGAGCACGAGGAAAAAGGGTGCAAGGGAGCATGTGCATAGGCAGTTGGGGAGCGGTGGGCATAGAATGGCAGGGCAAAATGGGGGCAGAGGGGTGCAGTCCCCTCCCCTCCCCTGTTATGATTGTCCCCAGTGCAGCAAGGACCGAGGCTACATCAGTGTTGTTGAAGGTAGGGCAAAGGCCCTTGAGTTTAAGCATTTAAACCGAGGAGGCACTGCCAGCACAATCTTGGACAGTCAGGTTGAACAGCCCAATGCATGAGGATGCGTTGTTGGTAGTGAAGCATAGTTATTTAGGGGCCAGGAGCCATTGACTGATTCCCAGGAAGTAACTGGGTCCATGGTGGGGATGCCAATCATAGAATTAGTTGAATAGAGGGTGGGGTAGGCTGGGGAATGAAGCGATAAGGGCAAGAGTATAGGCAGGGAGGGGACCAAGGCCCAGAGGTCATGGGCCATGGCAGGGGCAGGGAAGAGCAAACCAATTATCCAGATAGTGACGAGGTCTCTGGGTCCTGGGGGGTCCCGTTGGTCGGTTGCTGGTTTCACATCTCTCGCTGGAACCTATACTGGCTTTGTTTCTGTCTGAGGAAACACACAAGCATAGCCTCGCCCTCTTGTTAACAAGGGGGCAGGCGGTTGCCATTGACATGTTACGGGGTCTTTCCATCTTACTAGTGGCAGGGGTGTAGGCCTAGAAATGGTAGCCCTGTGTTTGTAGGCCAGGCTCACCCCATTTTCATCAAAGGACAGGACATTAATGCTGAATAGAGCTTCAATTAGAGACAGGTATGGGTCCCTTTTAGACTCAGGGGTAGCAAATCTTTGTAATGTTTCTTTGAGGGTCCTATTGGCCCACTCCATAATGGCCTGTCCCTGTGGATTATAAGGGATGCTGAGGGAGTGTCTGATTTTCCATGTTGACAGGAATGATTGTAATTGTAGAGAGGTGTAAGCTGGCCCATTATCAGTTTTTAGGGTCCATGGCACTCCCGTTACAAACATTGGTGACTTGACTGCCTTAATGGCATGTGAGCGATGGTGAAAAGAGAGGAGGAGTAGGTGTCAATGATCACATGGACATACTTAAGATTACCAAAGGAGTTATAATGGTTGATGTCCATTTGCCAGAGGGCATTGGGTCGGAGATCATGCGGGTTAACTCCATATCGATTGAGGGGGCCTAAGGGAGCAAGGGGTGCACATGAAACACAAGATCTGCTCAGATGTTTGCATTGAGAGATGGGTAGGTCAGGTAGAAGGCGGTGCAGACTGCAATGAGAAAGGCAAAAGTGTTGGTGTAAGGCTCTGCCTTGTTCTAGTAGAGGAATTTCTAAAGACATAATAAGTTTATCTACTTTGTCATTTCCCTTTGCCAAGATCCCGGGGAGCTTGGTGTGTGATCTTATGTGGGAGATGTGCCAGGGCCATTGTCTGTTATCTAAGATAATCTGGAGAGGTCTCATGGTTTTAGTGATGGGATCCTTGTGGCCTTTTACCTGAGCAAAGGGAAGACATCTGAAGGCCTGAACCACATACTGGCAGTCAGAGAATATATCGAGCAGCTCATTTTGGCAGACTTGGAAGATTTTTAACAAGGCCAAGAGCTCCCCCAACTGGACAGAGCTGGGATTGGCTTGTATATAACAGGTGTCATCCTTTCCCCTGTGCTGAATGACAATGCCGTAACAGGACTTATTGGCATCTGAGAAGGCTAGCATGGCTAAAGGTAGGGTTTTTTTTGCAGGGGAAAGCATGTGGCTGAATGGTGATTTCCAAACAGGCCAGGCTGGCCAGTTATATATCTGGGGGTGCGTGGTTATCCAACTCTCCCATGAACCCGGACATCATTAGTTGGAAAGCCAAAGAGTCTGCTCATAATGTTTGGGAATGCTTAAGAGGAAAAGGTAGTATAATTTTGTCAGGTTCCTTTCCGAATATGTGCCTGGCTGTTTGTCAGGCCTTAGTTGCTAACTTGAAGGTAATATCATTCTTAGAGCTAAGCCTTGTTAGGTCTGAGGTAGCCAGGTGGATCCACACAAGAGGGTCTTGCTGCCATAACACCCCCAAGACACCATTTTTAATCCAGAGGATTAAGGCCAGTAATGGTTTTGCTGGGTCATAACGTCAGAGTGACATAGACCAGAGTATATGATCTATCTTATTAAGAAGATCCCTAGCTGACTGCGTGAGAGGGATCCTTGAAGTTGGTGAATTATGGCCTTCCAGCAGGGAGAACAAGGCCCAGAATTCCAAGTCAGGGACCGGTATAAATTGTTTGAGCCAGTTTATAATCCCTCAGAGCTCTTGAAGCTCAGTCAAGGTATATACAGTTTTTTGTAAGATGGAAGGGTTAAGTGGTTTAATTACTGTATCTATATGGTAGCTAAGGAATGTGAAAGGTTGGATATATTGTAACTTGTCTCATGCAATGTGGAGACCTAGACATTCTAGATTGGCAAGCAGACTGGGTATTGCAACCTGTAAAGTATTGTGAGATTTGTGTACTAGCAGTCCATATAGTGGATGACAATTAGGTCCTTGGGGATATTGGTTAAGGCCTTATTAACATATAATTGACAGCTTGTGGGGCTATTTTTCATACCCTGTGGTAGTACCTTCCTTTGGTATCTCTTGGCTGTTCTTTGAAAGTTGAGCTCCCATACCATGAAGGCAAAGTGAGGTTTATCTTGTTCCACTAGAGCAATTTGGAAGAAACAATCCTGGATATCAAGTACTATGATACGATGGGATGGGGGGATGGCTTTAGGGTGTGGCAAACCCACTTGTAGCGATCCCATCTTTTCCATCTGGGCATTGACTGCTCTAAGATCTTGGAGGAGTCTGTATTTCCCTGACTTCTTTTTAATAACAAATATTGGGGTATTATGTTTACTGAGAGAGGGCTCGATGTGGCCAAGCCTCAATTGTTCAGCTACCAAATTTTTGAGGGCAGATAACTTAGGTTCTATTATAGGCCACTGGTACACCCAAATGGCATCATTAGAGAGCCAGGTGATGGGGATTGGCTTGGGGGCCAAGATTGGAGTCAATCCCGGGCGGGCAGTGGCTGTTAGGACTGTGGGTGTTGGGCAAGGTGTTGTCCTTTTCCTGACAGTCCCAAGTTATTGTGGAGCATGATATCATCATAAAAGGCATGGTCATCCGCGGTAAGGACTGCACCCATGTCCTCTAGGACATCTCAGCCCCATAAGTTACGGGAACATCTGCTACTATGGGGGTAATTGTGCCCTGGTTCCCGTACAAGTCCTTCCAGAGGAGGGGGCTACTCGCTCACCCTCAAGCAGCCAAAGAACCAGAAAAATCCAGGGGCCTACTTACCGAAGAACAGAGGTTCTGGGTGTCACCAACACCGTGGGCAGGGGTCCCTGTTCAGGCGCCAGGTGTTGCAGGTTCTCCTCAGGGGAGCTGTGAAGACCCTGACCTGGATTGGGTCCCTTGCTGATTGGGGGGCAAGTGGCACAGAGTCAACACACAGACACCGGGAGTAGGGTAGAAGGAAGCACTAGGCAAGGTGCTGCAGGCTCGTTTAATGCAGGAGGGGCAGGCCTTATATTTCCCTTTTCTCTGTCCCCAAGTACTTTAGTCGGTGTATTGTTTTCTGATTGGTCCGCACCACACAGTCTGTCAGCAGTCATTGGACTCGCAAGCAGGGTACGGAGGCACGGGCTCCTTTTGGCAGGCTCCTTTTCACGGGCTATTTGTGGACCAAGAAGTGAAGTAAATTCTTGCTGAATCTCAGGGCTCTGGGTCCGCATCATCTTTGGAGGCCTCGTGATACAGACTCCAGTCGAGGGGGGCAATGGGAGGGTGCCAGTGTAGATAGGGGTATAAAGATGATTAAGATTGAGATGTTCTGTGTGAAATACACCAAAAATTGAATAAAATAAAATAATAAAATAAATATGAATGTCTTTTACTTTCTTTTCACTTCTCTTATTGCTCTGACTGAAAATTCTGGAACTCTCCTGCATGAAAGATGTCTTGTTCTTGTATAGTTCTAGATAATACATTGATGTAGCTTTTCCCATTAAGGATAATGTTAGCTTTTGGTTCATTATAAATGCCTTTTATTGTGTTGTGATTCATTCCTTTCAGACTATGAAGGACATGTTAAATATATCAAATGCTCTTTTTGAATGTATTTAAGAAGAAAATATATTTCTCCTTCACACATGCACAAGGTTTCATGCTTGTCAATTTGTATATGTTGAACCATTTTGCATCCCTGAGGTGATTCCCATTTGACTGGTATGAAGTATCTTTTTAGTCTGTTGCTATATTTGTTTTGTTGTTTTGTTTTATATTTTTTTGGTTTTTTTTTTTTTTGGTAATGATTCTTGCATTTATTTTCATTAATAATGTTGGTCTCTTTGTCTTCTATTATTATCTTCTTTTATTATCTTTTATTATTTATAAGGTCAGATTGTTGCTGACCTTATAGACTGTACCTGGGAGGCTCTCACATTAGTATTTTTTGAATAATTTAAGAAGAAATAAAGTTATTAATTCCTTGAATTTTTGTTAAAATTCAGCATTGAAACCATTTGGTACTGGGTGTTTTTTTCATAGAATACTAGTCTGATTGGGTCTCAATTTCTATTTTTGGAGCATTGTATTTATTATTTAATCTGCATACTTGTATACATCGAGGGATTTGTCCATTTGTTTTAGGTATCAAATTTGTTGGCATATAGATATTTAGAATAATCTGCTATGATCCTTTGTGTTTCCATGATGTTAGTTATGCCTTCCATTTCATGTTTGATTTTATTTTTAATCTCTTTTAAATTTCATTAATCTTTACTATTTCTTTCGTTTCACTAATTTTGATTGTTTTCTACTTGCTTTTTAATTCTTTGAGATATAGCAATAATTCGATATAATTCTCTTTCATTAATATAGTCATAGATTATAATAAGCTTCCCTCTTTGTACTGCTCATACTTGTCCCCAAAGTTAGGGTATGTCATGTTTATTTGTCTCTGTCACTATGACAAATACCTGAGATAATAAATTTATAAAGAGAAAAGGTTTATTATGCCTCATAGCAACAAAGATTTCAATTCACAGTTAAATGGCTCTGTTACTCTGGACATGTGGTAGCATATGGCAGAACTACATTGCTCAAGTCATTGTTAGAAAGCAAAAGAGAATGTGCCAATCCCTTCAAGGCATATCTCCACTAGTCTCTGCCTGTTATAGGTCCCATGGCCTCTCAGCAGTTCTACTCTAGAGAAAATCTCTTTCATGCATTGGCTTCTGACAACATACCAGATACAGGCTATAGCATTCTCATTCTCTGTTCCCCAAAGTCCACCTCACAATGCAAAATGAATTCATTGCATCACCAGAATTTCAAAGTATTAATTTCTCCAGTATTGCTCAAAAGTCCAAATTCAAGATCTCCTCCGACATTCAAGGCAAAATCCACAATGATTCCTTGTAAATATCTAAAAGAAAGTGGCACGCTTTCAAGAAATAATGGTAAAAGTTTCCCAGGGTCTATCTATGTTCCTGTTCGAAAAGGAGTTAACAGGAAAGCATCAAGAATTAACCAAGCCAAAGTAAGACCACAACACAGTGGGGGAAACCTTAAACCCTACAGCTTAATTTCCAGCATTCAAAGCACTTCCAAGAGTCCATCAACACCTGTTCTTACAGCATTGCTGGTTTTAGTCCATGTGCCCATTCATTCAGACTGGACTTGTATGCTCTGTTCCATCTTGTGCTGGGCATGCCTTACTGATGGAGCCTCTAACTTTTTAGAGTCTACACTGTAGCTTTAAATTCACTCTCAGTGCTGCTAACATTGGCCAATAAATGACTGCTTACAGGGATTGTGATCATGCACCACAATTCCTTGGCCTCCTAGGTTTACTGTTAAAATCTCAGTAGAAGTCTTTTGTATTATGTTGTCTACACAAGCAGCATTGCATACACAATGTTTGTGCTGGTTTGAATGAAAATGTCCCCCATAGGCTCCAAGTGTTTGGACATTTTGTCCCCAGATGATGGCGCTATTTTGGGAGGTTTTAGAAGGTGTGGCTATCCTGGAGGAAGCACGTCACTGGGGGTGGGTTTACAGAGTTCTTAAGCCTTGCCAGATCTCCAGTCGGCCTCTTGTTTCCTGTGCCTGCATGATGATGAGAGCTTAGCTTCTGCTGCTCCTAGTACAGCCACCTCCAGCCACCATGCTCATGACAGACTGCAAGTCCCCTGAAACTGTAAGCTCAAATAAACTCTTCTTTCTATAAATTACTCGGGTCAGTGTTTCTATCACAGCAACAGAAAAGTGACTAATACAATGCTGAACTCTGCCTTTAGCATGGTCTGTACTTGTTACCTCCTTATGTCTTCCACCAAAGGTACTCATGGATGAGCAGGTCAGCCTGGGGCTTTCTTCCCAAAGAACAGTCTTTGAAATGAATTTATGCTTTTGCATCTTTGAACATAAAGTGGACAAAGTCTGAGCAATTCCTGAAATGACCTCTTCACATCTTTTCTACTATATTGGCTCAAATAATTTAGCTTATTTTTATTGATGCTAGTCACTCTATCCACCTTGATTTCCTTTTTAAACATGTTCCTTCACTGGGCAAACAGATAAATTTTCAAGTATCTTTGTAGTATACTTGCTCTGTTCCCAGCCCCTTGCTTTAATTTTTATTGTAAATTTGTTTAAAAGTAACCAGAATGTCTATGCTGGTTGGTGTCTGTATACATTACCTCAAATTTTTTCTGCCTACTGAATTACTCCTTTGCCTTTAACTTCAGCCTCCCACAAGGTATCAGCATGGAGAAAATCCTTCTGGTGGCATGATAACAGTAGCCTCTAATCTAATTCTTAATAGACTGGACATTTCCATCTGAAACTCATTAGCATAGCTTTTTCTGTACACATTCCTATCAGCATTCTGCTCTGAGATGTTACCAGAATCACTTGTTAAGTTCTGCTTACTTACAAAGTTCTAGGCTGTTGTCTAGTATGCTCTTTCAAACTTTTATAAAATCTTTGCTTAACCCAATTCCAAAAGATTTTCTACATTTTCAGATAGAGTCTCAGTAGTGACCAACTTCTCATTACTAATTTTCTGAGTTAGATTTCCAATATTATAATAAATACTTGAGATATCAAGTATCACTAATCCCCCCAAAGGATAACTTCATTTTTGCTCACAGTTTTGGAAGTTCCAATTCATGATCAATTGCCCTCAATGCATTAAGTTTATGGTGAAATTTACAGACCAACACTAGAACAGGTCTAGGCTGCTCTGGCCTGGCTATGGGAAAAATGAACTCATGGCCCAACACCACTACAAATAGCCTCAGGTGATGTAGACCAGAATGAAATCCAGTAGACTGAGAACATTAGCATTGGCACCAGAGGTCCTATCCACAGGTGAGGTTGGGGGCTCTTAAGACTTGCTGTGTACTAGGTTTCACCAACCCAACAATGAATTTTTAGCAAAGTAGTTTGGTAGCTACCCTGTTCTACCTTCAGCAATAGACTTGCTCCACATTATACTACCTAAGAACTGGGTAAGGTTGGCAAAGGTAAGGTTGGCAAAGGCCCCTTTTTTACCAAGACTAGGACTAAGCTGGATCATAATTGAAATTCACAGCATCAAGGACCTTCACATTTTTGTGGATGCCCCAAGACCCTTGCTGATGTTGCTTGTGATTCAGGCCAAAACACAAGTACTTCTCACTGGGCCACAGCTCTCTTCCTGATGCCAGAACAGGTGTAGAATGTCTACCTGCAAGTTCTGACGCCAAAATATTTGTTCTACCCAAGGTGAATGGTAGAGAAAGCCCCCGTCTACCAAGGCTGATGTTGAATGTTGAATTAGCTCATATGTAAGCTTCACAACTACACACAGGAACTGTACCATATTATGGGGTGGGGATGATGCTCCAGGACCATTCCAAGGAGAGTAGTGATGTCAGCAAAAACCTGTTTGTCCTACCAGTATGTAGGTGTGCACCCGATGCTGAGGCTGGTCTAGAAGGTTCTATTTGCAAGCATTGGCCTGTATGGGGCCTTTAGGTTGCCTGATGCTGTGTCTGACTGCACTGTTGTTATAAAAAAGAATTTTAAAATGTGGACAAAATGCTACTTATATTGTTTACATAGAATTGTCTTAATATTTGACGACATGAGTATAAAATTATGACTAATGAACATTTTGTAATACAAGTCAAACAATTCTTTGTACTCAATGTGAATAAAGAAAAAATATATATATTTCCATTTATGAGCATGTTTTAAAAATAATTTCAGTAGTT
Organism: Nannospalax galili; assembly: GCF_000622305.1. NCBI lineage: Eukaryota > Metazoa > Chordata > Mammalia > Rodentia > Spalacidae > Nannospalax > Nannospalax galili. The sequence continues at coordinate 3,318,435 of NW_008344644.1, forward strand.
AAGAACACTGGTTGTTCTTATAGAAGACCTGGATTTGAATCCCAGCACCTACATGGCATGTAACAACTGTCCATATCTCCAGTTCCAGGGAATCCAATGGCCTCTTCTGTCCTCGTGAGGATTGCACAACACAAGTGCACTTACCTACATGCAGGCAATAGACTCATACACATAAAATAAAAATAATAAATAAGATATTTTTAAAAAGTATTTTCAAGATGCCTTTAGTTTATGAACTGTTTTACAAATTACCAAACTTCAGTCTTCCCCACAGTTATCAGCTAATTAGAGTGATCATTAATATTATTATCATAATTTCACAGATGAGAAAATTGAAATACAGATGGCTTATCTATTAAAAGCCCCATCCATAGTAAAGATGTAGATAAAGTTTTATTCTTTCAATAAACTTTTTATTTAGCATGTCACATATATCACTGTGAATGGCAGTATGAGTGCGTAAAGATTCATTGTGGGCCCTAAACTTGTAACAGTGAAGCCAGTAAGCATTTCTGAATTCTATAGAACATGCCATTGGTTAAAATATGACCAAATGACAAATTGTTGAGTATTCAAATTCATTGGTAACTGTGTTGGAAAATATTATTATAAATATGTATCTCAATGTCAAATTGCCAGTCTACTTTAAAGATTTAAACATAAAGATAAGATTTAAATTATGTATTACTTTTCTTTTAAAAATTAATAATGCTTAATGCCTAGATATGAAAATATTTATTAGCTTGATTTTAAAATTAAAGAGAATAGGACATGAGTGAAAACAGGATCCCATCTATTTTTTTGTTTAATTTAATTTTTAATTAATACACAAAGTAACACTTTTTCTTATGGCATTTTCACACACACTTAATTTTGGCTGATACCCCACCCCACCAGCTGTTCTCACCTGTCTTCCTGCTCCCCCATCCCCCCTTGTTCCTGTCCACTTCCAATATTTCCTCTTTACTTTCATATTGTAAGTCTGCTATTATTCTCCCCAGACTTCTCATTCAAAGCCTCACTTTTCATCTCTCATGGGCTCCTTTCCAGTTTTCTAGACTCTACATATACATATTCCAACATAAATAAAAATACATAAAAATTAGAAGTTAAGATCCATATATAAGAGAAAATATGTGACATATGACTTTATGAGCCTTGGTTAACTTATTTAATGTAATATTTTCCAGTTCCATCCATTTTCTTATAAATTTCATGTTTCTTTGCAGATGAATAAAATTCCATTGTGTGTATGTACTACATTTTCATTACCCGTTCATCTGTTGATGGATATCTAGTCTATTCCATTTCCTTGCTACTATGATTAGAGCTGCAATAAACAAGTATCTCTGTGGTAGGATATAGAGTCCTTTGGCTATATGCTCAGAAGCAGTATAGCTGGGTTGAATTGCAGGTCTATTTTCAGTTTCCTAAGAAACTTCCACACTGACTTCCATAGTGGCTATACCAGTTTTATTCCCGCTAAAAGCTGATAAGGGTTCCTCTTTTCTCATATACCAACCAGTATTTGCTCTCATTTGTTTTCTTGATAATGGCCATTCTAATAGGTGATAAAGAATTTTAGACTAGTTTTGATTGGAATTTCCCTGATTGTTCCCTGGAATTACACAATTTTTAATACTTAAAAACATCTATTGACCATTTGTTTCTAATTTGAAAACTATATTTTCAGTTAATTTATTGATTGATAGGTTGTTGATGTTGTTGGTGGTGGTGGTAGTGTGTGTGTGTGTGTATGCTGTGTATCATTAATCTTTGAAGTTCTTTATATATTATGATTATACCCTCTTATCTGTAGGCTTTCTAGTCCCATTGCCAATAATTTCTTTTCCTGTACAGAGCTTTCAATTTTATACAGTCCCATTAATTCTTCAAGCCATTTCCTATGATATTTGGGTTTTGTTCAAGAAGTTTCACCTATATCCTAAAATAGTTTTCATATGTTTCCTTCAAACATATTCAGTTTGTCAGGTTTTAAATTAAAATCTTAACCCACTTTGAATTAAGCTATGCATAAGTTTTGGGCCCACTTCCTAGTAGGAAGAAGCAGTTATGGAGAGCAAAATCATCAATGCAACCTCAATACATATGATGACTGCATATCCCAATGCTCACCAGAGAAATCTTATGGAGCAGATGGTGATGAACACACAAATCCACAATTAGTCAATGTGCAGAGAACAGGATGCCACACAGTGTTTGTCCCTGAATAGGACATCTGTTTCAAACCTCTGCCTCCCAAGGCTTAGAGACATTGCAGAACAGGAGGCATAAAGATTGTAAGAACCAGAATTAGTGGATGACCACAAGGGCACAGTCTTCCAGACAGCTGGTCAGTTACTCATATGAACTCACAGCAATGGTAACAGCATGCACAAATCCTATGCAAACTCAAACCATACAAAATCCAAGCATAGAGGGAATTGGAAACAGCATGCACAAATCCTATGCAGACTCAAACCAGACAAAATCCCAGGATGGAGGGAATTGGGTAAGATTGTAAGAACTGGAAGTGGTGGATGACCACAAGGACACAGAGTCTTCCAGACAGCTGGTCAGTTACTCATATGAACTCACAGCAATGGTAACAGCATGCACACATCCCATGCAAACTCAAACCAGACAAAATCCCAGCATAGAGGGAATTCCAATCCAAGGAACTTTTGGCAATTGATGGCTGCTGGGATTGGGGAAGACGGTGTCTTACAGGATGGCACTCTTTGTGGGGCTAGTGCATGAACCCACACTGAAGGACATTTAGGGACACAACTTACTCTATAGGCTATTGCATATTATATTTATTATATTATATATAAATATATATATATGTACATTAAATTGGATAGGGGACTGTGGAGGAGGTGCTGATAGGAGAGTGGATCTAAATACCATCAAACTATATTGTATGAAAATCACAAAAATTTAATTTAAAAATCCCAGTTATTGAAAATCCCATGTTTCAAGCATTCCTTCCTTCTACTCAGAATGCATACCTTGGCAAATTTACTCCTCTGTCTAGTCCTTTTTCCCTGCGACTCACTAGAGCCAGTTCTTCTGCTTCTACACTGCTGTTACTTCCTCTGAAAAACAGACTCTAACTTTCCTTGTCCCCACCCTGCATGAGCTGCAATTTCTTTGTGCTTTTGCAGTTTCTTCCACTGTTACCATAAGCACAGTGAGAGTATGTTTGCAATTTTCCCTGCTAGACTGTAGGGACATGATGTACTAAGCAACTATGACTTTAATGTCTGTGTTAATCTAGCCCCATATAGTGTATTCTGAAAATGTATGGAATGGTAAATTAATGAATGAATTATTCAGTGTGATATTTCAGTAGTTTCTCTGGGAATAAAAATTTCGGAAGTGGTTTCTAAGTATACATTGATATGTACAAAGTATATAAAATATTGTTATTTCTTATTTACAAATTAATTTTTCCATTTAGAAGCTAGAAGAAAAGCAGGATAGAAAATGGTTTTGAGTTTTATTCTCTAGTAACTAGTACATTTAACATCTAATTTGGTAATACTTTGTAGTGAAAAATGACACAATTTTCTGTTTCAATTCTAATGACAATTAGATTCCCTTGCTTCTGCCCAAGTCAGCTACAAAATTTGCAACCTCTGGGACTGGGGAGATGGTTCAGTTATTAAAATATTTGAGGTGCAATTATTGGGACTGTGGTTCAATCCCTAGAAACCACATAAAAAAGTCAAATGTGGTAGCACACAGCTGAAATCCCAGCACCAAGGAGGCAGAGACAAGTGAATACCAGGGGATCACTGGCCAGGCAACCTAGCCTAATTGGTCGGTTCCTGTCCGGAAACCAAGATGTCTCAAAAAACAAGATGGATGGTGTGACCTGGAAGTTACTCTGACCCTATGATGACAAGCCATGGCCCCACATCCTTCCCATGCTTTGTGGAAGAAGTCAAGCCCATTAACAGGAAAAGGGATCTATAAGCAGGAAAATGACGAGGCCAGTCTCTCGCCATTTTATGTGGCTGTCAGGAAGCCACCAGACTTATTTTTGGGTGTGGACTTTCAAGCACAGCTATGAATGGGGTGTTGCCATTTTTGGAATAGAGTGCTGCAAAAGGCTGGCGAGGAAGCTGCAGCACCAGAAAAGCTGATGGAGACTGCTGGGTGGGATGAGCTGGTGGTGGGTGTTCCAAATAAGAGCCTATGATAACCCATGTCTTTGTAAGTCACCCCTCTTTGGGCATCATATAAACTATGCAAAATCCAAATAGAATGTCTTATGTTGGTTTGTCAATTTTATTGGGACCTGGAGACCTTGAGTGAGGGCGGCTCTCCCAGCAGGAAGGGAAAAATTTAGTGAAACAGATGGCTTCTGAAGAATGACAGCTGAGGTTAACCACATGCATGCTAGCTGCACATGCATGTGCACTTGCAAGCACACAGGAATAGAATAATTTGATTTATTCAAAAGCAAAATTCTATCATGAAACTTGAATTCTGAGCCTGGAGCTACACGGTGACCTTGCCTCACAATCAAAATAAAGAAGAAAATAGAAAAGAAAAGAAAAGAAAGGAAAAGAAAGGAGAGGAGAAGATAAAAGGAAAAAGAAAATAGAAATGAAATGTATAACTAAGTATTTGTTTCACATGATGATAAAAAAATATCTGTCAACCTTTTTGAGAAGCATATCACTTTAGCCTCATTATCAGCAATGTTGTCTGTTCACTTCTTTGAAATTTTCATCTTTCTTCACTTAAGAATACTAAAAGCTGCTGGTCTTCTACTCAATTTTGTTATATGCCAGATTCCAAATAAAAATCACCAACACCACTTAATTGAAAGCAGCAAGGTAAAGTTTTATTATGGCTGACCAGGCTGTCTATGTCGGGAATAGAAGCAGTCTTGAATGCCAGTTGGCCAGAATATTTATAGGAATACAGAAAGCAGGACAAGTGGGCCAATCAGGTTTGTACAACACAGCAAAATTTGAACATAGCAAACTTTGAATTTACCAACCATCAGTTAGTGTGCAGACCTGGGCTTGGGTAAGCGAAGCAGGTTTACAAAATCTAGATAAGCGGTTACTCAACTACCAGCCTAGATTATAGGTAAGCGAAGAAGCAGGTTTAGATAAGTGGTTAGTCAGCTGCTGGCCTAGATTACAATATCCTGTGGCATGTGGTCAGGCCATTTCTCAGAATTCAAAGTTGCTTCTACCTTCTAGGTATCTTTCATAAATAGGGTAGAAGGCACTTCTCCTGAAATGGCTGCTTTGGGCAAAACGGAGTAACTTAGGCTAGGTTAGTTTATCTGAGATAGTTCATTCCCCACTCCTTTTGGAGAATAATCAAATCTTTGATATTTTATTATTTTTTATAGATCTAGCTTGGAGGGAGTCATATTGACTCCATATCATCATTGAGTTTATTATCCAAGATTTTACAGGAAAGTTAATAGAACCATCACTACTGGTTCTGTTAGTGAGGCTAACCACGGACCCAAAGTTTTCTAGTAGGAGCCTTGTATTTTTTTATCTCTGTATGTTTGATTTACATAAAAACAGTGCAAATACCTCTTTTTAATGGTTCTGGCATCTTTAGAGATAAGCTCACTAGAAGACCCAAGGAATTCTCCAGCTTTCAGTTGAGAATGAAACTGCTCATTTTTCTTCTGGAGTTTTTACTTTTAAATTTATTTTTACCATTTATTTCATTACTTTGAAGAGGTAACCCTAAAATCTTTTGGGGATAAGAGCTCCCAAATACTTTTAATGTTTTTGGCCTTTGGGAAAGAATACTTTGCTAAAAGGCCCAAGGACATTTTGACTTTTAGCCAAGAAAGAAACTGGCTACTTTTCTTTGGGGTCTTTTTATCCTAGCTGCCTAGCCAATTTTTATCTCCTATTCTTATCATATCGTCCTCTGAAGAGGCCTACCCAAATTGCCAATAGGGAATTGGGATGTAAACTGTTCTTGCTTCTTCCATGCCTCACACAGGGTGAGACAATTGGGGTACCCCCTTCAGTGGGTCTATCTAAAGGACTCCCAAACTGCATAACTCTTAACTATAGGGAGAAAAAAAGGTACTTGACCAATGCCTGGGAGATATGACAAAGAAGCAAAGGCAAGAATAGTTAGCATTACAAGTGTTAGGGAAGCAGACAAAAGTCACAACATGGAAAATTTCAAATGTCCATTGGAATTTCTTGACAAGAGCTTCCAAAACTATCCCTCTATTAGGTTCCTCCTCATTTTTTCTTTTGTCTGTCAAGGCTGGACTCAAGAGTGATGGACTCCAGATTTGCTTTCAGGTATTTTGATTGCTGTTGGAGTGGCTAGAATCAGTCTTCTAGACAGGGAGAGAAAATAAATTTAGCCATCATTTTAGAACAATAGTAGCTTCAGGTGGGCACTACAGTATTGAAGACCAAGAATTGAAGTCTTACACCTGAGCAGCATTTTCTTGTTAAGAACAAAATCACTACTGAGAAATAATTGTCTAAATAACATTTTACCTGGACTTAAGTCTAATGTCTGGGAAATGCAATCCTTTGGACTCCTAAAGAAATATACTGATCGGGGTCGCCTCAGCTTTGGGGAAGCCCCTGGCTTCTTAGGCTGTTCTTTAACCAGTTCCATCTACATGAAGATAAGTCAAGAGGTCCTGCTTGACCTGGGCTTCACTTGGAAGCATGGAAGAAATGTTTCCTCTGTGTTGACCCTCCTCTTTGCAGACTGGACACTGGTTCAAGTCCATCTGGGGTCGCCTCAGCTTTGGGGAAGCCCCTGGCTTCTTAGGCTGTTCTTTACCAGTTCCATCTACATGAAGATAAGTCAAGAGGTCCTGCTTGACCTGGGCTTCACTTGGAAGCATGGAGGAAATGTTTGCAGTCTCCTCTTTGCAGACCGGACACTGATTTGAGTACCTCTGGTGGGGTCTCCATGACCTTCCTGAACAAGAGGACAGGTGACTCATCACAGTTACAGGACATATCAAGAGATTCCCATAGTCCTTTGGGACACTGTCGACCTTCCAGGGCAAGGAACAAAACTATCCCTTAAGCCCCTTTGTCCAGATTACTGTGGGCCTTTATATGTGGTTATTAACCATCTAAGAAGGTCAGTTACACCAGCTTGGTACCTTTAATTACAGTGTAATATAGAGATAAAGCTTCAAAAAAAACCCAAACGTTCTTAATAAACATTGACTGGAAGAGTTTTACCATCACAGGTTAACTAGGCACAGCCCAGGAAAGGGACCTTAAAACAAGAATTTCTTAAGTCTGGCTCAAATGAAGGCTGTTCTATTACAAACAGAAGCAGTATCCTTTCCTTTCCAGTTTCCCATACCCTGATTTACAGTTTTTGGAAGGAAAGGAGGCATCATATCACATACCTACAGGTAGGAAGTAAACCTAATCAGAATTCAGACCAAGCTTCACCAAAACTGTTTTCTTCTAGATTGCATACATCTGGTTCAAGGAGGTAGACCTAGTTTTTCTTGAGTCAAATCATTCTTGTTATGGGTAAAAGAAAGTGCCAAAAGTAACATTTGCATAATACAGAGAAACATAAAAGACATCTTTCAGTACTCATAGGTAACCCAATACTTGTTTTTACCCATTTAATCAAAATCTCCAACCCAGTGTGTAGTACAAGCCAGGAGTGGACTGAAAATGAACAACTCTGAATCTCCATAAACCTGTTCAAACCTTTAATAATTTTACTTAAAATGAATTTCATTATCCATTCTATCCTGGAAATATTTTGTTATTTTAACTTTTATATATAAATAGTTTATTATTATAGTACCTTTTAAATTCAGGTGAAGACTTGCAATTAGGGCAGGATTACATATAGCCGACAGGGAGGAATGGCTGGATACTCAGGTGAGGGTCCAATGACACTTCTTATCTCCCCTTTAATGAAGGAATACAACCGTCAGCAAGCCCAATTGTGATGACCTTTTGTAAGCAGCCATAGTTGAAATCATTAAGATGGTAGTTCTTTGACTCAGAGAGTGCTGTACATGGATTAAGATAATATAATGGGTTAATATTACCTATGTACATATTGTGCTTTTAGTTCCCAGGCAGACCTTATAGTTTAAAGAGTGGTCTATCAAAGAAGGTGTATAAACACAAGGTAAAGAGGAGAAACTGGCACCCAACCTCTAGCATAATCACTTAAGGAAAACTGTACTATAAACCTGCTCAGAATTTAATAAACCCATTTAATAATATTCATAAAGAAATTTACCAAACAATTAAGGCAGGTTTTAAATGACCAAATCTCCTTTAAAGGTTAGGAGATATTTTACATACTTAGAATATGTTTATTCTATATAAACATATCTAAATGGAGAGATAACTTGCACCCTGGAGTAGAGGTAATCATTTTAAATTTATATTATTAATAGGAACCACGTTGTAATTTAACAATTTCAGCTTACATTAGGACTTACAGGTCAATTTGATATCTAGTAAATCATTATTTACTAACAGTTCCCTTAGTATTAAACATAAGTCTATACATTCACAACAGTCTCATAAAATAAATACTGTGCTTAGATACAATATCATGACAAGCCAGTTTTTAAAACCAAGACCGATTACCTTGATGAAATTATGATCAGATGTATATAAAAGAAACTGTTAAAAACCAGCAGTACTTTACATATACATACATACATATATACATATACATACATACAAACATACATACACATATATAACATATTATATATATGAGAATATCATCTCAAAAATGGATGTGCTGAACAAAGCCATACATATTGATTCTAGACATGAGGGCTTTCACTTGAAGAAAGCACTTTCAAATCTACCGTTTATATTTTAATACGGTAAATATTTCTGAGTTTCAGACTCAACAAGTGATGGAAAACAGAATCATACATTTCATTTGCACTCAAAATTAACCATAGCCAGAAGTTACAGTATGATTAAAGCAAGCTAATGCTTAAACAGTTTTCATTAAAAAGTAGCATATAAGAAAAGTTTTCATGAGTATGATTCAATTACAGCTATCTGCAGTTAACTCTTTCCTATAGTAGCATGCAGGAACTTAGAATGAGAGGTGAAAGCACAAGAGCACAGCACAGAGGGTCAGAGGAGCCAGCATGCCAAGTCTGCAGGTTGGTGATCTGTGACAGCAACAGCTCAGGCTCAGGGTGGTCGTTTGTTTCTGATGAGGAAAAGGTATGCATGTGTGGGGGAACAATTAAGGAAATAATTACAAAATCGTATCACTGCCAGAGTCCAAGAAAACACATTGTAGTGAACAGTTATGAGCTAATTCTCATGTGGCCATCTCCAGGAGCCTGGCAGAGCTTTTCTAGGTATCAGAGACTTTTTTCATTTAAGCCAAACTAAGATTCCTGGTTTCAGTTACCAGTAGTTTAGGAATAGCTAGCATAAAGGCAGTTCAGGGATGGGTTGCTCCAAGGGAGAAAAGTACAGAGCTATATCTAAGTCAGCAGAGTTTCCAGGGAGGAAAAGTGCCCCTCCCCCAAACAGGCCACACCTGCATGTATATAGAGCTGCACTATAGGAAACAGAGGACAAGGGACAAGACCAAAATGACCAGGCAGGAAGACCAGTCCCAGAATTCATCTTCAGCTCTGAAGATGAGTTAACATATTAAACCTATAACCAACTGGAGTTCAATTTTTTCAAACCATTTTCAGGCCTTTAGAGGTCTGAAAGCAGTGCAAGCCAGACCAAGAATGTCAAAATCAAAATACTTCAAAGCCAGCAAACCAAAGAGATACATTAAAGCAAACATTATGAAAACAAACCCAAACCAAAAGGTATGTAACAAATAAGGTCCTTAAACAACCAGCTCAGATACTGTTTTTGTCTTTGAGACAGGGTCCCCTTGTAACCCCAGCTGGCCTGGAACTCACTATGCAGACCAGGCTAGCCTTGAACTCAGAGATCTGCTTGCCTCTGCCTTGTGAGTACTGGGATTAAAGGCATGCACCACCACACCTGGCTTCAGATACTGTTTTGTATAAATAACTAGCACTTGAAAGTTTTGTGGAACATTTAATAGACCTAGAGACATTATCCAACAAATTTAAAGGTATTTAGGGCACCCAAATCTATAACGCCTTTGAATGTACTATGAAAATATCCTTTTTTATAAATTTGCACATGTACTTTAATTAGGCATGCCAAAATAAATCAAAGTAAAACCAATAATCTTGTGCATAATAAATAAATGAAAATAATAACTTAAGTGGCCAGTTTGCTTTGATGGAAACATATGAAGACAATGATCACAGATATATATGACAGAATTATTTGAGATCTCAACATATAAGAAAACTTCAGTGGTTAAGAGCACCAACTTCTCTTACAGAGGACATGGGTTTGATTCCCAGCACCCACATGGCAGCTACGAAACGTCCTTAACTCCAGTTCCAGGGGAATCCAAAGACCTCTTTTGACCTCTGTGGCATATCATGACATGGGTGCACTCACATACATGCACACAATACACTTGTACACATAAAATAAAAATAATAAAATATTTATTTAAAAAAGAAAACTTATAGACATTCATGACATAATTTCATTAAAACTAGGTACATCTGAAACATGACCTGAAATCAGATGTTCAACATAACACTCTAACAAGGTAGCACTCTTAGATCACTCTGACCCATGATGAACACAGATACAAGACCAAAACACAGAATAAGACAAGCACAGACAAATAACATCAATCAGATTGCTACTAAGTCTAAATTCCAGAAAAATGACCAGACTTTAGACTTTGCAGCCAGGTGGGTCCAGGGGCGTGCCCTTTGATACCTGACTAGGGGGAGTTTTGCTGTGTCCAGTTTCTGACCTAGTATGTCTGATCAGAACCCAGAACCAGATGGTGGAAACTGCTGACTAGCCAAAACTAGATGATAAACCAAAACGAAAGTGGTTTCTTGAGTATGCTCTTACCTTGCCTGCTATTGGTGTGGAGGGAGAAACCAGAAGACTGTCTGGGGAAGCAGAAGTAGCCAAGATTGATGCAGGTCCTCTCTCAGGGAGTTCACCAATACTGCAGGACAGCCAGGGTTGATGCAGGTCCCCTCCTGGGGAGTCCTCAGAATCCTGCCGGGCAGCCGGGACTAATCCAGGTTCCTTCCAGGGGAGTTTCCCAAAACTGCTGGGCCCAGTAGTCCTCCACATCTCAGTGGGACCTCCAAATACTACACGCTGGATTCCGAATAAAAATCACCAACACCACTTAATTGAAAGCAACAAGGCAAAGTTTTATTGCGGCCAGCCAGGCTGTCTATGTCAGGAATAGAAGCAGACTAGAACACCAGTTGTCCAGAATATTTATAGGAATACAGAAAGCAGAACAAGTGGGTCAACCAGGTTTATACAACACAGCAAAAGTTGAACATGGCAAGCTTTGAATTTACCAATCAACTATCGGTTATTGTGTGGACCTGGGCTTGGGTAAGCAAAGCAGGTTTACATAAGTGAGATAAGCAGTTAGTCAACTACTGGCCTAGATTATAGGTAAGCGAAGAAGCAGGTTTAGATAAGCAGTTAGTCAACTGCCAGCCTAGATTACAATACCCTGTGGCATGCGGTCAGGCCATTTCTCAGAATTCAAAGTTGCTTCTCCCTTCTAGGTATCTTTCATAAGTAGGGTAAAAGGCACTTCTCCTGAAATGGCTGCTTTGGGCAAAATGGAGCAACTTAGGCTAGGTTAGTTTAGCTGAGATAGTTCAAATTTATTTTACTTTAAAAAAATTTATTTGTATGAGTATTGCTTACACATATATAAGTGCACCTGTGTCATGCAATGCTTACAGAGGTCAGAAGAGACCATTGGATCCCCTGGAACTGAAGTTATGGGTTGTTGTTAGCCACCATGCACAATCTGGGTTCTGGGAACCCAGGTCCTCTGCAAGAGCAGCCAGTGCTCTTAACTGCTGAGCCATCTCTCCAGCCCCTACTTTTATTAAAGGTTCTATATAACATGCTCTGCCATTTTCTTCTTGCTAAATGGAGTGATTCTTTAAGTATTTTTCCTCTACTCTCTTCCTTTGCACCTTCTCTCCAAGAAATCCACCTCTAACCTTGGATCAAGTCATTCTTTAGTCTTTAAAATCAGATTCTGGAGCTATGACTAAATCTTTGCAGCCTGGCAATTTTTTTTCCATTAGATGCTGAACAGGATATTGTTTTTAGTTTGTATGGTTCAGTTTCTGCATTTGAATAATGAGCATGATTATAGAAACTCTCTTAGGATGAAGTGAGAATTTAATGAGATAAAGCATATTTACAAGGTCCAACCCAACATATTCCACTGTCTTTTCTCCCTTTAATGTGCTTCTCCTCTATTTTTAGATAAGCATATTCCTTGTAAATTGGGGCTTTTTTTTGTCTTAGCAATGTGAATTCCACCAGTCACTTTCTGCTACTGCATTAGTACCTACACAACCTGCTGCCTCTGCAAAGCAATGATTTTCCTTCAGGGTAAACTCACCCTCTTCAAATACAGGCTGCCTAAGGAGGAAGTTGCATAGAAATGGAAACCTGCTATGTGTTAAAAATGGAAATTCTACTTTGTAATTGATTTTTAGCCCAGCACGCAGTGCATATGCAAAGGCTCTGAAAGTAGTGATTTTTAAGTACATACCTCTTTATCAGCATCTTTCCAAACTGACATATTTACTCATTTAATTTAGTTGAACATTTCAGGCAGGGAGACTCCCACTGACTGCCTCTATTTAGCATGTGTGTCTCATATTCCTGGGACACCAAGTGCTTATGGCCATACCATTCCTGTAGTATTCATAGCAGCAATATGGCCAGATGAGAAAGGAAACGTTTTGTGTATTTCTGGCAAGATTGCCCCCTGTCTGCTTCTCCTCTTATCAACTCATTCGGTGTCTCACATTCACTTTCTAGGAAGCCCTGATGGGGTCAGTGGCTCAAGGGAATTCTTTATAAAGTTATTCTCCTATCATATACATATTTTATAGGTGAGTTTTAAACCTATACAGTGGCCCTGAAAAGGGGGATGGAGATAGGTGTCATTGTATTGTTAATAAATCTACAAGTGGTATAGTCAGATGTCCCATTTATAATCCTAGTGCTTGGGAGGTGTGGAGACAGGGGATCAATGGGGTTGTCTTTCTGGATAGATTAGCAAAATTGGTAAGCTTTGTGTTCATTGGGCCAGTAACTGAGGAAGATACCTGATATTAACCTCTGACCTCTATACACACCCACACATATGCACATGCAAACTCATACACATATGCAGACACACATGCATGAATGTCATGCATGTCTAGATGCAAATAATATATAAAAATCATGAAATTCTCAATAATTTCTTTTAAAAGTTCATATATATATATATATATATATTGAAAAGACATAATGTGGGAATGACTTTTCTGGGAATACCTTCTCTTACAAATGTAATCTTACGTGTTGAGGTAATTTAACACTATCTTAGCTTGTTTATAGTGTAAAAATTTTTACTATGCCTTGGGTTCCCCTTTTAAGCTAAATGTATGGTGTTAACCACCCCCCTTCCTTGCCCCTGACCCAAAATAATATGTATGTGTGTATGTGTGTGTGTTGTGAAAATATCAGCATTAAAAGCAGTGAGTACATTGAAAGCATTGAATTATCCCAAGTTTATGATGCAAATAACAGGCAGGGTTAGATTGATAACCTCTCTTTGTGATTGGTATGCTCTTCTGGGTTGATAGAGGTCAAGAAGAGAAAATCCTTCTCTAATTAGAGAGCTTCTTCATTCCTTTCCCATATAGTGCTGGATGTAGTTTCAACAAATAGAGAGCAAGTTCTTTGAGGAAACAGTTCTCACTCAAAAGGAATGAGTTTCCAGAATAACTTGAACTCATCCTTCCTTTTAATCAATATCCAAGGTCATGCTGTTTTTGTTCAGACATCTCTCTCTCTGCCACAACTTAGTATTAAAACCATAACAAAGAGCAAATATGTAAAAACACAAAAATGAAAATGATGGTTGTTCATAGTACATAATAGGATGTTATTGAAAGGAGCAGCTCTAATGTATAATACTGGCAGTTGTCCATTTCTTAAGTGGAAATAGAATCTGTGGATGCTTATCTCTTTTTAATTGGACAAGATTTGTATTTATGTATGGGTAAGATGTGATGTCTTTAGATTTAGCTTATTATGCTTAATAAAATAACCATTACCTGTGTCACAAAGTATACAGATGCTAATATCTATGTCTATTTTTAGAATATGCCCTTAACTTTTGGAATGATTCATTTATTCAAGCCACTTTGACAGAAGCAGTGTGACTTCTCTTTAATTCCAGTAAAATGTACATTTCTTTTGCCATGCAATTAAAAATATTAGTCTGTTAGAATTACTTTGCAGACAGATAATGATTTATAAAAATGTAGAAAACCCATCAATGCTTGAATAATAGTTGGTTCATCACTTAGAATTTAGCCAGAACCACTGGGAGTGTAACATGTTTATAATAGAGAGGATTTGCTATAAGAATTTTATTTCACTTAATTATGAGAGCTCATTAAGCCACTGCTGAATGACTACTGAAGTCTGAAGTTGAGGCATAGGTAGAAAAAGGAGTATGTATTTAATGTAGGGGAGAGTAAGAGCAAGCTGCAACTCATGGGGACAGTCTTTCTGACCTGTCTGTTCTCATTACCTCCAACATAAAAGCTGATGAAGAAACTAAAGGAAAATTAAAGGAACCTAAAGCAACTGCATTGTTTTCTGCTCTGCCAATACAAACACAATTACTTGACAGTGTGTGTAGTCTACGGCAGTACCTGGTGACTCTGCCAGATTTTCTGAAAATATAATAAATAAGGTGGCTGATGCTTGGTTTCTTCTTGTGTTTTCTCACATAGAATGTCTCTGGAGATTCTAATAATGAGAATTACTTAGTGAAAAAAAAATTCTGAGAGCTTCAGTTCAATCTTGACAAGGTTATGTCTTGTAAAACTCAACATACTGATTCTTCTCTGTAGGAAGGTCTTTGTACTTTGTAGAGCTACCAGCAGCAGAGATTAACATCCAACCAGTTCCCCTAGCCATCTTTCACCCATTTTCTGTCATCCAGCTAGTGTGGTACAGCTCATCTTCATAGCACTATGAGAATCCTTAATCTGTAAGATTGCTCTGTCTTTCAATATTATACGTACAGTGATGTATACATTTAAAATAGGGATGGACTTTTATTTCTTACAAAATGTTATGTAAATTTTATTCAACTGCAATGAGAGTTTAAAAGTGTATCTTCAAATGCATATACTTTCCTGATCTTAAACAGGCATCAAATTCTTCTGTGGTTAATATATGGTAGAATCTTTAAAATAGATATTGTTTAAAAATTTACTTAGTGATTTTAGTAGGACTCGAGAGGTAATATTTTGGCTTTTATGCCATATATACAAAGTCAATACACAGCTCTTATAACTAGGATACAACAAAATATGACTTCATAAAAACTAAGGAATTAGAACTTTTTGTTTGTTTGTTTATTAGAAGAAGCATTTCATTACAACAGCATTAACCTATTCAATAACATTTTTCTGAGCTAGGTACATCTCTTTCAAAATTGGCTGTATATTTTTATAAGTAAAAATTGAGTTGAAATGCATACAAAATAAATATGTTTAAGTATATATTGAGATCACTCATATATATCCAGACGACATTCATGCCTGAATGTTTGCATCTACTGAAATAGACAAATTGAAATCCTAACATCTATGGTGGTGGGGTCTTTGGGGGGAGGGTAGGTCACTAGGGCAGAGTTCTCATGAATGCGATTGATGCCCTTATGAAGGAGGCCTGAAGACCTTTCCTTGCCTATTCATCTGCAGTCACAGCTTGAATGCCAGAATAGTGTTAGCTCCTGGGATCCTAGATTTCCCAGCCTCCAGAACTAAGAGAAATGAATTTCTGGGGTACACTAGCAGCCTAGGCTATGGTTTTATGTCATAACAGCATCAGTGGACTGTATGTGATGACTTATATCAATTGTCAAATATACAGGATCTAGAATCACCATGGAAACAAGTCTCTGGCCAGGTCTATATGGTATTCTGGGGATTAGGTTAATTGAGGTAGGTAGGCTCATTCTAAATGGGGACGGTACTATCCCATGGGTTGGAGTCTCAGACTGCATAAAACTAGCTGAGCACAAATATCCATCACTGCTTACAGAGTGAATGCAGTGTGTACCTGCTTCTTCAAGCTCCTTACACCATTTACTTCCTCACCACGATGGACTGTATCCTCATGCTGTAAGCCAAAACTAACTTCCCTTCCTTAAGATTACTACTTGACAGTTATTTTGTCACAGCTATGACAAGTAACTAATGCCCATTGTACCTGCATTGTTGTTAGCTTAAAGAATCCAAGACCATGGTTTCTTTATGCTGTTCAGTCAAAATTGTTTCAATTTTGTAATTTACTGATATTTTAATTAATGCAGGCATAAAATATGCTTCCCATATCACAATATTTTAAATACCACTCTGAGATTACTATTTTTTAGTTTAAAACATATTTAAAAATTATGATGGGAAAGAAGAAAGGAAATGATTCTTGTTTAACTCAAGAAAATGAACACAAAAAATTATTAATGGAATATAAAATTATATTCTAAACATTTTAAATCTTCAGTTATATGTATATATAATTTTACTTGACATGTGCCTATTTATGGAAATATAGTTAATATATTTTGCATTATGTGGAAACACATTTTTTATACTTCTAGAGAAACAAAGGAACTATTTGAGTATGCAGCTGTTGGGGTGTTGCCAAAACAAACCTATACGTGAAAGATGTGGTGAATGGGGCATGACTACTAATCGACTTAGACCTAGGACTTTAGAGTTGCAAGTTCCTCACAGTTTCGCGTATTCTACCAGGTTTCATTATTGATCCCTACCTTTTACATTTGGTAATTATACTGGAACTTACTAAATCATCTATATCTTTTTTCTCAGAATTCACATACGTATTTATTTTGAAATACAGTTTTATATCATTGTCTTCTCTACATATGAACAAGTGAGAAAGAACTCATTGTTCAATTTTGTATTTTGAATCTGAGATATTCTTGTATTCACAACCAAAAATAAAAGAATAGAAATATAAAAGAAACTATACATTCTAATTAAAATATATAATAATAGAAGGGCTTCCTACATAATTCATTCATTTTTAGGACAGGCAGAGTTAAAGTCTCACAAATAAACAAACCGTATTGCATAATACTTATTATTTTGAGACATGGTCCATTTATGTAGTTCACACTGTCCTCGAATTCACTGTGTAGCAAACAGTCTTGAAATTCTTTTGTCCTCTTGCCATCACCTCCTGAGTGCTGGGACAGCTGACATGCACTTCCATTTCTGTCTGGCTCACTTTGCATGCTTGTAAAGGGTCATCTTACAGTCGTAGATTTCTAGCATCTTAATTTTGTAGTCTGATCAACTTACTGTTTAGCATTGAAAAGGTGTTCCTCAGCTTTGAATTCAAGGCTTTTCTCTTTTACAGAAAACAAAAAGCAATACACATATATTTAAAAAGCAACAACAAGTTTTAGGATTTGCAAATTAAATGTAAACAGGAATGGGCCCAAGATGAGTAGAATATTACAAACCTAGGGCAATATGTATCACTGATACAAGTGACAAATTTTAAATAATGTTGCTCCCTAATTTTTGGACCTGTCAATGAATTAAAAGATGATTTCTAAGACTGGAGACCGAGATGTTTGAATGATTAAGAGCATTTAGTACTTTCCAGAGAATCTGAGCTCAGGTCCCAGCATCCACATCAGGTGGTTCACAACCACTTGTAACTCTGGCTCTTGGAATTTGACTACCACTTCTGGCCTCCTTGGCCAACTGTATCACATGCTCCTCCCCCACAGATACACCCACATACACACACACACACACACACACACACACACACACACAATTAAAAATTAAATAGCGCTATTTTTAGAAGGCAATTTCTAAACAGATTATTATAATTCATTCTTTGCCTAAATAACATACTGAATGATAAGCAAATCAACAACAAAATGGTAACTTATTGTATAAGTTTTTTATTAGTGATTCAAAAACTTTACAGAGAACTCAATGTTTTAATATCAGTTCCCTCAGATACTTGCCTTTACTTACAAAGTTTTAAGATGGGGCTATAATCACTGATTGAATAATTCTATTGAGATAAAGTATATTACTTTCCAAATCAGTCCAGTTGGTCTTTTAATGCAAATTAATGCTAAATGTTACTTCCAAGACTTTACAGATGTAACTATGAATGTATGTGTATTTATTTACTTTTAGACCATCAGTTCTCGACTTTTTTAAGGCTACAGGCAAACTTTTAATCTGTAGCAGGTTTGTCTGTCATGCTTCAGGAGAGATAACTTAGAAAAGCAAATACACAGCCCTGAATTCTGTGATTTTACTTAATGGTATTGTTGCTATAGTTACAGCCGAAATGTTATATAAAGCAAATTGCTTATTGATGGAAAAATGCTGAGTAGCACAGCAGTGTCCTTTTTCTGTTACTTTTTTTATTGCCTTCATTTCCTACGTCCCTTTCAAGATTAATGGGTTTTTTAGAGTGTTGTTTTTTAAAACAAGTTTTTATGATTTGATGTTAAAATAAATGCATTTTATTAGCATGTTCTAGCTGACACCTGAATGTGTTTGAGTATGATGTGATCTGCATACTTATTTTATACACTACCTACTTTTCAGAATTTTCCCTAATCAGAGAGGTCTTTTTGTATTGTAGTTATCAATATTAAAGAGTTAATAGGAATGTGATTGTTCTCATAGTATAGAAGCATCTTAGTTTAATATAGTTATTAATAACATGGATGAAGCAAACTTTTATTACTTTATGACACTGAGATAATTATGAGTATCCTTAAAATAAAATAATAAAATTCTCAAAATACATATAAACAAATGTAAATGGTCTGAGAATCCCTATAGTTAAAAATATTTCTATAAGGAGAGGTAATAAAGTAATAAAGTAGGTATTAGGAATGTCTTTGTAACATATGTGTCTACATTATAAATATTTTCTAATTCTTTCAATGACTGTCTTTATATGGAATTATTTGAAAGGTAAAGGCATTCCTCATTTGATATTTACCTTGAGATAAGGTATGAATGGTCCCTTGTCTCACAATCATACCTTTTAGAAAATACTTAAGTGTATGTATGCCCACATAAATTGGCTTAGCTAATAAAACTCACACCAGTGGTCTATTACACTTGATTTTTATCACATATATTTGTGTGTGTGTGTGTGTGTGTGTGTCTACTTATGCCACAGTGCATGCATGGAGGTCAGAGGACACCTTGAGAGAATTGGTTCTCTGCTCACACCATGTGGGTCCTAGATATAAAATTCAGGAACTGAGATCATCAGGCTTGTTGACAAGTGCCTTTATCTGCTCATTCATCTCAGTAGCCTAGAGTTCAGTTTTTATATAACTTGGAATCTTGATTAATGTATTTCCTGATGGTACTAGTTACAAGCAGTATGGCTAATTAATAAAAAGGATATCTGGAAATGAAGAAACATCTAGAATTTTGTTTGTTACATATTTACTAAATTTCTAAATACACTGATACAAAAATATTATTTATAGAAATGGGAAAATTGTGAACTACAGACTCTTTTATTTTTATAGAACTTTTCCCAAAAATTATTTTGTGAATCAATTTTTTTTTTCCAAAAAGGTTGTTTCCAATCAATGAGAACAAGATACTGGTTGTGTCCCTTATAATCCATGGTGAATTTTTTTATATTCTTTTGTTTTGTTTTGTTTTCAAACTATTTGGTCAAGTTTGCTGTTTTTGTTGATTATTTATTTTACCTACCTCCATCATTCCTTCCAACAGTACTAAACTTTTCCCTTTTAATAAGCAAGACTTAAAATGGAGTATATGAAAAAAATATGGTGCCAAGTCTGTAGGTCAATGGTTGAGTGCTTGACATGCTGTGTGTGGGGAGGACAAGGTACAGGAGGAAGAAGGTAGGGGAGGTGGAAAGGAAGAAAAGGCTGCATTATTGCAAGTTTGTTTTTTCCCACTTGCTCACTGACATAACTTGTGCTTGCTGAATTTTCTTGTCTTTATAAGCTTGGTCTAGAGCTGCAGAAGACATAAGAAACATGCTTGAAACCCCCAATTCAGCATTTCAAACAGTTGGCAAAAAACCCTCTTGAATGAATTGTTTATAACATTCCTTTTGTTCTAAACAAATGAACTTGAAAATTCTGTCTTATTCATTGTTTCTGTTTCTTCTGATCATGTTTAGTTTTTCGGCCTCTGGGTTCAGTTGCTACCAATGTAAGTACTTAGCTACACTCTGCCAGACTGATCTTAATATAGCAAACCTATCTCTTTTGCAATAAATAAATAACTAAATAAATAAAAATAAAAAATTAAGTCACTTGACCTCAGTTGCTTCACAAAGTACAAAATTTCACATTTTGATGGTAAATGCCATATGAGACAATCTCTATTGTTTCTTCAACCTAATTGCCTTAGTTTGCTTTCTCTTGCTCTGAATACCATGCTCAAAAGTAACTTGTGGAGGAAAGGGTTTATTTGGCTTACACTTTCAAGTCACAATCTATCATTGAGGGGAATCAGGGTAGGAACTCAAGCAAGAATCTTGAGACAGGACCCAAAGTAAGAAACTATGGAGGAAACTGCTTACTGGATGCTACCAGGCTACATTCTGTGCCTCCCATGTCAAATTGTAATCAGGAGGATGCCCCACAGACATGTCCATAGACCAATATTGTTATGGGAAAATCAGAGACCAGCAGCCAAAGTCAGGTGGGGAGAGGGATTTAATTTTATGCTAGTAGACTGACCCAGGGATCCTTGCATAAAGGAGCCAGTGCCCCCCTCCAGTTTTAGGGGTTTTTATATTCATGTGAGGAAGTATAAGTCAAAGACAGAACAGCACATAGGTGGCAATTAAGTAAAAGGTACATGTGATAATTAAGCAAGGTAAAGTATGGCCACAGGGGTTACAAAGACTCTTCCACATAAACCATAGGGGGCAGGATAGAGGAAGACTCCTGCTCACCTCCCCCATACTGCTCTCTTATCTCAGAGTTTTCTAAACTTTTGAGAACAAAAAACTTCTTTCCACTATAATATGATGAAGGAAATTCCTCAACTGAATTTCCCTCTTCCCAAGTGTGCCAAGTTAGTAACCAAGGTTAGCTATCACATTTGTCTTTCTCTTCTTACAGATGAATGACATATTTTTGTTTATGTTGCAATCTGTACTCAGTTAATTCTAGTGTTTTAAGTCTTTTCCCTTTTCAAGAAGTATATGCAATTTTATGTTCCTTATTTTAATAGTTTAATTCAGTGAGAATAAATTAAGGTGCTAACCTGAGGTTATTGTCATTCTAAATTGACAAACTGCCACCAACTGTAAGGAATTTTTGCAGTTGATATTTCTGTCATGTAAATAAATATTTTTGTCAAAACATTAATCCATTTTACATGTGCAGTGTATTAATATATTTAGTTTAAGGCCAAATCTTGAAAAATCTCTAGATAAAAGTAGCCGGGTGTGGTGGTGCACGCCTATAATCCCAGCACTTGGGAGGCAGAGACAGGTGAATCTCTGTGAGTTCAAGGCCACCCTGGTCTACATAGTGAGTTCTAGGACAGCTGGGGCTACAGGGAGACCTTGTCTCAAAATGACAAAAAAAAAAAAAGTGCCATGTGTCCCCTTCTACTTTGAAAAACAATATCTGTCCTCCTCTCTGCTTTTTAAATTTTTTTGTATTTATTTTATTTTAATTTATGTGTATGAGTGTTATGCCTGCATGTGTGTAATTGCACCTGTGTCATGCAGTTTCTGTGGAGGACAGAAGAGGACATTGGATCCCTTGGAACTGGAGTTACAGATGATTTTTTAGCTGCCATGCAGGTACTGGTATTTGAACCCAGGTCTTCTGCAAGAACAGCCAGTCCAATTAACTGCTGAGCCATCTCTCAAACCCCTGCTTTTTTTGTTGAATGTTACTCACACTTTATTTATTCTACTTGAATGCAAGAAGTTCCCTGACAGACTAAATCTTGCATATAAAGTTCCAAAATGGCACATGTGCTCACTTGATTTGACCCAAACATACATATACACACAGGCACATCATGAATAATGTTGCCTTAATTAATATGGTAGAAACATCAGTCTCCAAGGGTAGGCATTAGGCCTGGTCAAGTACTCCTGTAATCCCAGTACCCTGAGGCAGAGGAAAGAGGATCATGAGTTTGAAGCCAGACTAGACTACGTAGGGAAAAGAATCTGTCTCAAAAAACAATAACAAAAACAAAAAGAAGAGGAAGAAGAGGACGGGGGTATCCAAACTTTATCTGCAATTATTCAAAGTATAAATTCGAAAGAATTCGGATTTCCCTTAATGTTACTCACAATATATATCATTTTTGCACACAAGGACCTGAGAATTATAATATTATATTAAAACACTTGCAAAATAGCAGTGTTTAAAAGTATTGGTTTAACTGATAATGGGTTGGAATCAAGCACAATATTCATTATGAGATCTCCTTTATCTCTGAATTTTACATTTTTACAGTCCTAATGGTAGATCTTGGTAATAATGTTATTACTATTTTATAAATTTAGTAGACTTTATGTTAAATTGGAAAAATAAAGTATTTTATATGACATAGTAGATGAGATCACTACATTGTACCTTTATGCTTTTACCTAATGTTCAAAATGCTTGAAAGTACTGAGTATACTACATACAAAATAGTACTGTGCTTCAGTTTCTCAACATATTTTCCTTCTAACAAGAGTCATGTATATGTGGCACCTACCAGATGCTCAAAATACAGCAATTAAGGAAGAATAATTTTGCAGAAAATAATCAGAATTTTATAACAGGCAGAAGTTTCTAGTGGAAAGAAACCTGTAATCCTGCTGAATTAAAAGTTCCTAGCTTATTTACGTTGGGAAATGGCTTGGTGGGAATTCTTAATTCACACCTGCATGTGATATTTAAAATCTATGTGGCAAAACAGCACTATAAGGGAGCTATTTTAGTCTGTTTTTGTTTTTTGAAGCATCAGGCTCAAAATATGAATAATGAAAATGTCTTCAGATGTGTTTCAATCAAATGGGGGACTTTGAAACCTCAGCACAGATTAAGATAGATCTTCTGTAGGTATTATCTTGGTGCCACCTTGGTGCCACTGTTCAGCATAAGCAGGAGCTTTTAACATTTGACAAGTAATCAAATAAGATTCCCCCCCCCCCCC
>NW_008344644.1:3342289-3367621 GCF_000622305.1 Nannospalax galili
TGATATGTGTTCTGGTAGGTTTATTCTTGGTCCCCCTTTGTGCCACTGTTCAACATAAGCAGGAGCTTTTAACATTTTACAAATAAATAAATAAAATTCCCCCCCCCCCATGGTTTGTAGACCAGGTCATTATGTAAAGAAACCACAGTTCACCTTAGAGCTGCTTTCATGTGATCTTAACAAAAGAATTGATATTGAGAAATCATATGCACAAAAAGCAAATAAACTCAGATACATTCTAGTATTTATAGGCAGGCCTTTACTGAACTTAACAATCAGCTTTTATAGTCATACTTTTAGATAAGCAAATAAGGATTGTAATGCCTTACAGATTACAGAGCAATCACAGATATTAAGCAGCAATTTAATGTCTCTGAAAACTGGAAAATGAAGAACAAAATGAAACTGTTATTTCTGATAGTATTATACACAGTAAGTGACTTTTGTCACTTACTGCCAAGCACCGAGAGACTGACAGAGAGAGAGAGAGAGAGAGAGAGAGAGAGAGAGAGAGAGAGCCATTATGAAAAGCAATTTGAAACTGAACTTGCCTGGAGATAATGCAGCAACATAAGAAAGCCATCCTATTTATAGGACGCTCCCATCTTGTTTCTTGCACAATGAACAAGCATTAAGTGGCAATAATTAGAAAGAAGCAACATGTGCAGCCTTTATCTCACACATTAAAAGAGATATAATGGAGGAGAAAATACAACACTGTCAGTCAAAGGGAATTTCTGCCCTTAGTCTATCATCTGCCATCTCATGTGGTCATTTGTGTCTGTTCTTATCAGAGAATAGTTTTCAGAACTTAGTTTGTAAAAACAGTGTCCGGACAGTTTCACTGACAGATCCTCTTTTCTTGACTCCTAATATTCTGCTAAACTAGTCCCCTAGGAAACAGTTTGGCGAGTGTTACCAAAGGTGATCTTGTAAAGGTAGCCATGGCTTATACCTTGAACAGTAGGCACTAAGGGAATATTTTAGTCAGAAAATTAGAACACTTTTTGGACAAAGATTCCAAATGATTTGTGCATTTACCCTGTCCTGCTTAGTTCCATGAAGAAATTTGATTAGTATTGACAATGAAATCATTTTCTTAATTAGAAAGCAGATAAAGAGTTGTACACAAGTGATTCTTGAAAATGCTGAACATACTTGAAAATTCTACACTACTAGATAGAATTATATTTAGTGGATACCAAGAGATAGGAGTTCCTAAACTAGATCCTCAAATAAATTTTGTTTAATTTTTAACAAAAAAGAAAATCACTATGAAATGTAATTGTACTTGATTAAATTTATAATGAAAATACAAACTTTAAAGCCACTAATCTTAAAATAATTTCATTTAGAGTTGCAGACTCCTCTCCACTCCAAACCCTGAACAGATATTTCTCTACCTCCATATATTCTGTCCACACTTAAATTTCAAATAGTGTTTAAAATTCTTTAAAATAATGCTTTATTGATTTAGAAAGCAATGATTCCCCATCCCGATCAACAGAACCATTAGACATTTTGAAATTTTCATCTTCATAAATATATCATAATATGAATGACAAAATATATCTAATCTGTTCATTGCTGTCCATTTTTCAGATTCAAGAATGGCTTTGTTTAAATTGCCAAACACAGAGAGCAATCTCGGGACAAGTTGGAGATGTGGGCAAAATGCCGTCTGTACCGCTGGGATCCAAAGCTTCCCTAGTGCCGGCAACTGCAGAAACACTATCTCAGAAAACAGTGATGACTGCCCAGGTAAAGGTTAAAAAGAAAGAATCAGAAGCAAAACCAGAAGCTGAAAAACTCATTCCAGAAAAAGGGAAAGAAACACCTTCAACTGAGAAAACTCCTCCCAGGGTCACCACAGAGCAAAAACAAGAAGAGAGTAAACTAGAGAAAATAAAAGTTTCAGCCCTTCAAGAAAAGAAACCACCCCCCGAAGAAGAAAAACCACTCTCTGAAGACAAAAAGTTAATGGCAGAAGGAAAGCAGCCATATGCTGAAGAAAAGCCACCCCTTGAAGAGAAGCCAACCACTGAAGATGAGAAATTACCCCGGGAAGCCAAGCCACTGGACTTAGAAGAGGAAGAGAAACGCCAGATGCTTAAAGCTCAAGTGCAAATTGCTGTAGAAAAGCCCAAAGGCAGTCTGGTTCCAAAGGCCATTGAAGAAGAGAAGCAACCACCGACCAAGATCGAAGGTTTGCCACCTGCTGCACCTCAGACCTTGCCCAAGGAAGACGATAAGAAAAGTAAAAGGATGAAAGAGCAGCCACAGGCAGAAGGTGGTGCAAAACCCGAACAAGTGGAACCTGGGGCAGAAAAGACAGTAAGATTTTTAAATAGTATTTTCCTACTGTTGCAGTCTTGCCTGTGTGATATGCTGCTATTTCCTTAGTGCCCGAGTTGTTCAAGGGTAGAATAGATGTGAAAGCCTTTAAATCATAAGTGACATTTTCAGAAAAGTCTAGCAAATTTTACTGAAATGAAACTCATTGGCGTTTTGATACCTTAGTCAAAATTATAGAAAACAGAAAGATAAAATTAATTTCTTTAAATCATATTGAGAAATCAAAAAGTTTCCTACAGTTCCATGTTATTCTGTCTTTTAATCCACAATGAGTATGGAGCTTAGTATTTCTTTTTGTTATGAACTAATGCATCATTAAGCTATTGGTTTGCAAGAGGCAATAAAATTTCTTTCCCTTTTGAAAGCCTTCTAAGCTGTGGTCAGCCACAAAATTATTGGAGAAAAATGGGTATTGCTAAAACCCAGAATGAATACATTTTATATATTCATAGTTAACTTTAGTATTAAGAATGATTAGTGCCATGCTTCAGAAGTTTAATTTGATATCAATAGATCATTTTTAATCTGTGTATAATCTAGAATAATACATATTCCTTTTCATAATTGAGAAATTTTGAGAATACTTTTTAAGTAATATTAATGAGAAGTTTCAAGAACACTCCATTTTAAGTAATATTTGCATAAGCAATTATGTCATTTAGAGGAACTCTAAATATTAAACCTACTATAGGTCTTATATTTCATTTTATTAGATAATTTTAATTCACAGATGATTTCAATGAAATTAACTGTTGTTTTACTGTTAAAAGTCCAAGTAGAAAATACAATTACAGCTTTGATTCAGTTTGGAGGAGTTTATTACCTTTTTTTTATAGTTTTTATTATTTTGTCATGAAAACTAAATATGTATATACAGATTAACACCTCTAATACAAAGATTTAATACCTAAAACATACCAAAATCTGAAGAGGTTTTAGTGACAAGTCATAGCAACAAGTGAAAACTTCCATAGTTGACCTAATATGAGGGTCTCTGTGAAAACACGAGTGAACTAAAGATATTGTATAAAGTTATCTCTAGGCTCTGCATACAGGATATAGATAAGGCATAAACGAAGTTCATGTTTAGACTGGGGTCATGTCCTCAGAATGTATCATATATGTGTGTTGGTATATTCCAAAATCAAAGTCTGAAATATTAAATGTTTCTGGTCCCCAGCATTTTGGATAAGGGATCTTTAACTTATATTGACTGCTTTCATTGTTTTACTGATCTATTATTGCATTAGGCAACATTAACAGATGATGTGAAATACATGTTATCAAGTAAAATCATTTTTACTATATTTATTTGTTTATTTTTCACATTAAAATAATATTTTAGAGAGACAAGACAAGTATGTTACTATTTTTAATATATGAAATACATTTTAGTTGTAGTTATTTGAAATTAAAACTCAGTGTCAAGCTGCATATAAGTGAAATTATTTTGATGTTTTGATGCTTATTTTAATGAAATTCATAGCAAAAAACTGATATGCTCCCCCCGAAAACTGTACCATAAATAGAACCAGTGGCTCAAATGTTATTAACCAGCAGATTTCACTATCTGACTTCTAAGAACAGAGTTGAATAGTAATCATGAAAATACTGGTATCTATCATTTGTTCTTGCTAGCTGTCTGGCGACAGGGTACTTCAAGCAAACATAGCTAAGAAAAAGGTCAGTGTAGCTGTTCTAATATCAAAAAAACAAAAACAAACCAAGAAAACACATAGATTTTTAGTTTTTATGGTCATGGTTGAAGGGAGAGTGTCAGAAAATGTGTTGTTCATAAGTGACCTTAAAAATTATTCTGGAGTTTTTTGGGAGATATTTAAATTAATTAAAACTTTCTGCTTCAAAATTTGCTAAATGAGTGGAAGTGACAGTTTTTCAAAATGGCATATGTCATTTCATTTTTCATAATCATGCGAGGATCTTAAAATATCTGCCTTCAAAGGGCTATTTGCACATCATAATATTTCAGACATTTTTTGTCTATTTTTTCCTCAATATCTAACAGGTAGCATCTTGCCAATAATCAGTGTGCACTTTTTTCTGAACATCTAATTAGTACATTACTGATAACTACTTGTTATCACCAAGCAGCTAGACACTTTTGAGATTTCTCTATTTTTGCTTACAAAGGATTAAGACTTCGTATTCTTCAGATTTTAAATGAATTTCTCATGAAATGATCAGTAAATTTCTATGTGTAAAATAATTTCAGCAATTTACCGTCACAGTACAAAATATTAATATATTCTTTAAGATATAATGATCTCACTTGGATGAAATATACCACTAATTTCCATCGTGAGGCACTCCCCCTGACCCAATTCAGTGACAGCAGATGAAGTAATGAACTGCATATATAGCGTTGTTCATATAGTCTTTGTAACTTTGTCCTTTATCTAAACAGTTCCAATCTGAGAAAGTACTCCTTAACATCTATTATGTGGGGATTTTTTCATTAAAATATGTATACCTTTATAAAATCACTTAATATTGAGGTTAAGTTTTTATTGATTAGTTTTCAGGAGGTGCTTACAATAATATTCCCTTAAGTACTTTATTACTTTGGAAGAAATGAGGAATATTCTGAGATGGACACAAGAGATATATGCATAATTTGATCCTCTCACCACCAAACCTTCTACTGCTTGATTTATCTAACTTTTCCACAATTTCTTTTTGTTCCAACAATATTTGCTGAGAACAGGACACAATTTAATACATCATCCTCTAATTTCCATGTCATTGTACCCATTTTCTCAAGGTAATAAACAATTGCCCTAACTACTATGACTTTTCCTCTTACTATTAAATAGAAAAATTCAAAAGAAAATTTCAAATGTTTTAAATCCAATTTAGTCAAAAATTTAGTGATGAAAATGTGTTTTCTTTAAAAATTTGAGATGTAGGCTGTGGTTGTAAGATATTACCTGTACCTTCAAACCACCTAGTATGCTTAAGGTAAAGTTTACTATTTGCAATATTGGCTATAGTTACAAATTTCAAGAAGTTTACCAAGCATCATCAAACCTTTTTAGTTAACTTCATGGCCAATCACTAATTCATCATTGTTTTACCTTGCTTTGTCGCTGTACTCGTTCTTTTCTGTTGCTGTGATAAAGCACTCTGACCATTTATAGAAGGAAGAATTTATTGGGCTTATGGTTCCAGATGAATGAGGGTCTATTATGGTGTGGAGCCATGGCAGCAGAAGCTGCTGGGAGCAGAAATCTGAGAGCTCACATCTTCAAGCAAGCACAGGAAGCAGTGAGAGCCTAATTGGAAGTGGGCAAGGCTATACACTCTCAAAGACTGCCCCAAATGATATGCTTCCTTCAGCATAGCCACACCTCCTAAAGGTTCCATGATCCTCTCCAAGCAGAGCCTCAAACTGGGGACCAGACTTCAAAATACTTGGAGCCTTTGGGGGCAATTCTCATTCAAACAATCACAGTTACTGGAAAATGCTTGTAGCAATATAGAAAGTGTCCATTCCCTTGTAATATATTTGTTTGTTTCTTGCATTATAAGGTTTTTCAACACATGAGCTTTTTTGTGTATATGTGAATGTGAATATTTGTCCACTACCTATCCATTGGTTTAAGTGGAACTATGTGTAATAAGCATTATTTCTTCTTTACCAAACAATAAGGTTTAAATTAACAGTGAAAAAATGAAGCGACTGCCTTGCTATAATTTTTTCCTACAGTAGAACTTCCAATTTTCTTTTAAAATTTTTTAAAAATATTTTACTTATTATTTTTTATGTGTATGTGTGTATTGTTTGCATGTATGTGAGTGCACTCATATCGTGCAGTGCCGCGGATGTCAGAGAGGGCTTCGGATTTCCCTGGAACTGGAGTTAAGGATGGTTTTAGCTGCCATGTGGGTGCTGGGAATCGAACCCAGGTCCTCTGTAAGAGCAGCCAGTGCTCTTAACCACTGAGCCATCTCTCCAGCCCCTCTTTTAAAATTTTGTATACCTTGTGACCAACTAACAAGAACTGGTAGAATACTAATAATGTCAATCTATTTCCAATATCAGGAAAAATATTTTCTGTATATATTTTAAATATTCCATATGAATCTTAAAGCTTTTTTGTTCTACCTTTGTGGAGCTGATAGGATTTTTATACTCATCAGTGGAAATTCCTGCCTAAATAAAAGTTTAGCTTTGCTTTCCAGCCATCTAGAATCTGGCTCTAAAATAACTTCTCTGCAAGTGAGAATTGAGAAAACAAATGAATGTACTCCTGTGATTCTTCTGCACAGAATGTGTAGTCTCCTTTCTGAACCTGTGCGCTCAGTCTCTCAATGAGTGCCTAAGCAGCCCCTCCAGTACAGCCCTATCAGAGAAGCCCTTGCTGGTCTTCCTGTCACCCTGGTGGCCCCTCCTCATGAATGGAAGTCACCTCTTCTGTTGCTGAACTCCCTGTATTGATTCCTTTATAAATTATAATTTTTAAATTAAAAATAATGCTCTTAATTTACTACTTGCCATAATCTGGGCACTTTGTTAAGTCCTTTTCCTCCTTTTTAATCTACACAAATATTGATAATATAAATATTATGAATGCTGTTAATAACTGTTTTAAAGATAAGGAAACCAGATTTTATGTTCTAAATACAAGTAGCTGGAAAAATACCAGAATGATGATTTCAGTATCATTCTTTCCATGAAGTCGCTACTAACATCCACCACAACAGTTGTTTTTCTGCTAGGACACTTTGAGCATACAGACTTCTACTCTTACTCATCTATATGTGAAAATTCTCCCTTCATCCTTTGGGTAACTTATTTCTTATATATTTATATTATTGTTCGTTGTTTGTATTTCTTTGTTGCTATATCATTTTATTTATTCAAATTTTCAAAATGTTTATTGAAATTAAAATTAAGTCTGAAATATAATATTTTAAAAGGTATGCCTCTTTAGCTTTTGTAGTTTATTATTTTTAAGCCATGCTGCTACAGAATTTTGTCTTTTTACTTATTTGACCAAGCAGGAAACTTTTAAAGCCTTTATTTGATAGATTATACTGATTATACAAAGGGACATTAAACTTAAAACAGGCTTTAGCATGGATCTTGACTTTTTATTTAATTATTAATACTTTTTTATTTTTTAGAAGAAGCATTTCATTACAGCTTTAACATACTCAATAACAATTTCCAGAGCAAAGATACATCTCTTTCAAAAGTGGCTATAAAATTTTTAGGTTCACAGTTGTATTAATACAGTTATACAATACTGAACCCAGTATAAACCCTGTAAGACATAAAATTTAATGAGTATTTAACCTTTAAAAAAGATCTCCATTTCATTTTAAAATATACTGTTTCTTACAGAAAGACTCATTGTTTTTGCTAATAACAGATGTTGGCACATGCATCTCTAATCTGTATGTATCTGATTGTTACTAGTCATGGTCAGTTGCACTCAGATCCTTGGCACCTGTGCATGGATATAAAGTCATCGGGTAGATTTCAATGGTAATGTTTATCACCTCTGCTACTTCACATGACGTACATTTTTATGCTTCCTCCTCAATTGTAACTTTTTTTAAATTTGTTGATTTTTTGTGTGTGTCTATCACACAGAACATCCCAAACAATCTTATTTGTCTATATACCTACTTCCCAGATGGCACCCTCCCATAGCCTCCTCCCCCTCAACTAAAACCCTTTTACTCTGTCTTCCCTGCTACTGTCTACTGCGATGTCAGTACCCCAGCCATTCCCCAGTACTTATCCATCTGGTGAGCCTAGTCAGCCTATCTAGAATCTTTGTTTTAGGAGGGTCAGCTGTTCCTCATCTAGCAGCAATCAGTTGTCAATATTCCTTTAGATAAGATTGGTGTCTGCTGTTCATTTTCCCAGTTCTATGCTGGGTTACTGTCTGGGAGTCCCTTTGGCCTTTGGCCATCCTGGCCAACAACTCAAAAGAAGGTATCTCCTATCTGGCATTGTTTCTTGTTATGTAGCTTTTAGCCATGCATATGGACTCTAAAAAAAAATTATATTGGCCCCTTTAATCTTTGGCTATCTTTCCTTTTTGGGTGTTTAAGACCATACAGTTGGCCCAGATAAACCAATTTATTTTTACTCTTCAGGCTGTTTGTGGATCTATTCCTCATGGGTCACATGGGCTTGGGAGGAGACGCTGTCTCCTTTCTTTTACCAGTTCTGTCTACGTGAAGATAAGTCAATGGTCCTGCTCAACCATAGCTGGCTTCGCTTGAAAGAATGGAAGAAATGATTCCTCTGTGTTGACCCTCCTCTTTGTAGACTGGACACTGATTCAGTTCCATCTTGTGGGGTCTCCACAGCCTCCTTGATCAAGAGGACAGGTGACTCACCACAATTACAGGACATTTTGAGAGATGCTCATAGTCCCCTGGAACTAGTCAACCTAGGAGGGCAAGGAGCAAAAACTGTCCTTTATGTCCCTCTGACCAAATTAGTATAGGCTTCAAAGTATGTCTATTAAACATCCAAAAAGGTTAGTTCCACCAGTCTGGCACTTTTAATTACCATGTGCCATGTAGATGAAGCTTGGACAAAGACCAATTTTTCTCAGATAAATTACCTTGCCTAGACATATATTTCTTGATCTGGTATGCATAATTTGTCAGTAGGTTGTTGGACTAATATTGTTCCCTCTGGTTTTTAAAACTAGCTAGGCATTATTTATCTCTCACATTATCTAACCCTTTCATCATGGATCTTGATTTTTTTAAAAATATCTGTAGTGTTAATAGTGAAGTAGTCTGTAGACATTGCATCCCATGCCTGCATCATCTAGGTGAAAAATAATCTGATCTTCTTGTGAATTATATGATATTTTCTCAGGAAGAGTAGGCCTCATGGACTTGATCTTATATGGAATGCTTTAGATACTCATGCATGAAATGTTAAAATAAACTTTCTGCAAATGATTAAAGATCATTTATTTGTTCATTCATTTTAGTTTATCTAAAAGAAACATCTTTAGAAAAATTAGCCAAGCATTTGTAATCTTTCTTTGCACATTTTTATATATAACCTAGAACTCAGTTCCTAACCATAGAAGTGTTCAGAAACCTGTTTTCCTTCAGCATAGAATGCTAATGGATTCAACACTTGTGGGAAGATCACAGCCAAATTTGACAGTACATGTGTGTTTTGGTTTGGTTTCTATCATTCATACACCACAAGGGACTCCAGCATCGGAGGAATGTCAATTAGGGGTCAATTCATCACTGCTTTTCTCTGACTGGTCTAGAGTTGAATAAATGAAAACATGATGGCTAGCAGGAAAAGAGATTCCTCAGTTCCAGCTTGAATTTGGATATTTAAGTAATTAATTAAAAAAATTGTTTTCATGTGTATGAATGTTTCACATGAATGTATGTAAGTGCACCTGTGTGTGCAATCTCATGGAGGTCAGAAGAGAGAGTTGTGTCCCCTGGAACTAGAGTTACAGTTTTTAGCCACCTGAGTTTGTCCCCTGGAACTAGAGTTACAGACAGTTTTAGCCACCTGGGTTTGCTGGTGACCAAACCCAGGTTCTCTGCCAGAACAACTGCTGAGCCATCTCTCCAGCCCCTGAGTAATTATTTCATATTGAGAGAGTAGAAAAACAAATAGTTCTAGTTCTATGCATGAAAAGCATATAATATGTAGTAAAGACTAGTGTAATGGAACACATTAAATATACACAGAAAATGCTTCTTCATGAGAAATGAAAAATAACATTGATGTTTTAAAATTATGCCTAAAGTATAACTGTTGTCCTGACTTCATCAAAAATGATGAAATTTTTATGCAAAAGAAACATACTTGGAATTTTATTATTATTTATGAATTTCAGGAGCTGGAGAAATGGCTCAGTAATTAAGAACAGTAGGTACTCTTGCAGAGTACCTGGGTTTGGTTCCCAACAGCCAAATGGTGGCTACCAACCCTTTGTAGCTCCAGTTCCAGGGATCCAGTGCCCTCTCTTGTCTCTATTGGCAACAAGCACACACATAGTGCACATACATACATGTGGGCAAAATACTCATACACATAATAAAAATAAATAAATCTTTAAAAAAAGAATTTCAGAGGTTGTTCTAAGTGGCATTCTATGTAAACTGTGAAACAGATAATAAAAATGTCAATTTCCTGATTATTCAAATGAGAGAAGTACACGAATAAATAAAATCTAAAATCAGTAATGTTTATGTGTATGTATATGCATTAAATATGTTATATAAAGAGCTGTTTTAATCCATCATTAGAATATATTTCACTAAATATCTTAATATTTTTAAGTATAGTCTCACAAAATTTTGAACAACTGAAAGAAAATTCCCAATCTTTTAGTCCTATATAATAAGAAATTAGTAAGAAAATGAACTAAATTATTTCAGCCTCACATGAATCATTTGCTCATATCCTAGTATATGGTACCTCAGATGTGCCCATTTTGAAGATGAATAATTAGGAAAACAAGGTCCAACATATACACATATAATTTGATCTATTTTGACCTTGTTAATAAATGGTATTAATGAAGCAGTATTAAGGAATAGACTAACTACAAGAAGGATAGATGGATTTCAAGTTCTGTATACTCAGAAATCTTTTAAAAATCTATTAGTAGCAGTAGTAAAAATTAATTTGCAGGTGCTTCAAGTCAATGAGACAATGAGGTATGTCACCTGGTGGTTAAAAAGTGAACTATGTTGTTAATTAGGATATTTTAACCTAGTCCTCTGTGAAGGGACTACAGACCTAAAGCTAATGTGAGAAAAATTAATATTATTATTTTTTCAATATGTCATAAATGTAGCATGATTTAGTCCTTTATGTCAATGAAATGAATTTTGATCAGCTCATTGATTTCCTGATTAACCACTCCTCGCATTTTATCTTATATTCACAAGTCCATAGAGCAAATACTTTAAAGATTTGTTACTTTTAACATAGAATAGGAAAGTCATTACTGCAGACACATAGTGATTGAACCCCATAAAGGTGTGGAGAAACATATCAGGACCAGAAGGGTACCAGAGAGTCAAGGAAGCATAGCAGAGAGCGAGGCCACACACAGGCAGGCACAGGGCAAGAGGTTCTGATGTTCTGTGCTAACCTCTCATGAAATCCTTCTGATTTTCTTTATTACATTCTGTACATCTGGTCATAATCCTGTTTTTGTAAAATGTCGGTAGAGACATCAAAATCGTTGTATAAAACTAATATTTTTACCATGTCCAATGAATTGTTACAAAAAATATTTACCTTACCTGCATATATAAACTTTTACTATATTTTTGCATTTTACCATAGATATATGCACAAAATAAAGTATCAAAATGACACTATTGAAATTCAACTATGAAAGATCATTTTTTGCCCATTTTTATAAGGAGTTTAAGTATTCTGTTGCCATGGTAATGATATCTACTGCGAGTGAGTGAAGGGTGGATGGCTCTAACTAAAGAAATTGTAGACAGCATATCACACTATCTAAAAAATGCTCTGTGTGATATGATGAGACAGCAGTGTCCCTCCAGGACACTCTTTTACAAGGAGATTGTTTTACCTTCTTTTGCCTCCTTAATGTATAGTTCACCAACCCCCCCAAAGAAAACAAATAGACTGGAGTGCTCAACATCCCTTAAACATAGTCTTACAACTTTAGATTAAACAATACAGGTTAAGCCTTGGTAAACCAAGAATAGGCACTGTGTTTGTTTGTTTGTTTGTTTGTTTGTTTGTTTGTTTTGGTACTAAATGTATTAAAACTGTATCAGATTTTCTTTTTGGGGTCATCATGTTGTAAATTAACCATAACATTTTATATTATGGTTAACATATATATTTTAGCTATACACAATAAGAATAAATACTGAAGTATATATTGAGATGAAAATTAGCATAAGGTGATTTACAAGCCAACATGTTTCGTACTTATTTCTCAGAGGAAATTGAGGGGAAAGAAAAGAGAAAAGAGGAATAATGGAGGGTGGAAATATATTTTCATGTTTTTTGTTAGTTATATAACAAATATTCATTCATTTGGATAATAAATTAAAAGAGGTTGTCCGTACATCCACTGTTATACATCAAGACTGTTCACAATATAAACCTAGTGAAACCTCTTTGGCTAGAGTAAGATGCAGTGAGCTGTCATGCAGTGTTCCCTCTAGGCACCCTTGCTGAGGTCTAGAGGACTATTGTGAAGCTCTACCCTAAGCATGGACACAACCTGAAACAGCTGACTTCTTTTTACTCAAATTTATGATGAATTATTAGCAACGTTGTTGTGCAAAACGTGTCCAGTGTTTAACATATTATTAAAGGCTTCTCTGTTTCCTGAATTAAAATTGCTGGCATGGCTTCATCACAGCACAAGAAAAGTAGCTATGTCAAGGCTATGGTGTACTTACTGAGTATTCTAGCTTCTTGGAAACCCTGTATTCCCATTCTCAGAATCAGTTATTATATTGATTGAAAGGTTCTACCTTTTGTATGAAGCATCAAGTGTCAAAATCAAATGACAAAAGCCATATTGTGAAGACATTTTGAAGTAGAATACTGAAGACAAATGTAATTAAAAACTTTACAGAAAAATACGTCTTTTTAGCTGAATTTATGAACCAGAACAATTGTAACATTTTTCAAAGTTTAAAATTTCTGAGCATTCATTAATATAATAGTAATAACAAGTAACAAATATATTGTAATTTCCAGTTTTAAAGTGTTACTTTAAAAAGCAGTGTCTTCTTTGAGTCATATAACAAAGCAAAACAAAACTCTTTTTCTATTAGGAGGCACATGTAATATTATACTATATGATCTGCTTATATTGTTAAGTCTCTACCACCACAGGCAACTTGCAATCAAGCACAAA
Organism: Nannospalax galili; assembly: GCF_000622305.1. Taxonomy (NCBI): domain Eukaryota; kingdom Metazoa; phylum Chordata; class Mammalia; order Rodentia; family Spalacidae; genus Nannospalax; species Nannospalax galili. The sequence continues at coordinate 3,355,546 of NW_008344644.1, forward strand.
ACATACAGTGGTTCTTCATTTCTTATTTTTTGCCTAACCATAACAATCCAAAGCATTAATTATGTTAATGAAAATTATTAAAGCTTTTCTTGGGCTGGGGTGATGGATCAGTGGGTAAGAGCACTTGCTACACAGTCATGAGGACCTGAGTGCAGATCCCCAGCACTCATGTAAAAACCAAGGGTAGCTGCTAGCACCTGGAATCCCAGTGCTGAGGGTATGGATGGGGCCAGTCAGATGGCAGAGACAGGAAGACCACATGGGCTCATTAGCCACCCGGTCCAGGAGAAAAGGGCAAGCTCGTGGTTCAGTGAGAGACCGTGTCACAAGGGAATAAAGCAGAGAATGATAAAACAGGACTACCATCATGGATATACAAACACATACATATACACAAACACTTTTTTGACAGTTTGAGCTTCATTCTAAGTCAATATCCTGAGAAATACATTTAAAAGAAAATGAAACTGATATGTAAAAGGGAATAATAAAGTTAATGGAAAAAGATCAAGTGACTTGAGAATTAACTTGCAAATTAAACTTAAGCTAAATGAAAACTAATTATGATCAGTGTATCACAACTATCAGTTTTTGTTCTTATTTAAACTTTTTTAGAAATAGTCCTATAATTATTTCTCAGTTCTTAATGACAGTTTGGGAATATTTAGAGAGGCCATATGATTAGTTCTACTCTATTAAATTTGTCTGTGTCTTTTCCTCTCTGCTAGGAAAAGGAAGAGGACAAATCAGACACCTCCAGTTCTCAGCAGCCCAAGAGCCCACAAGGGCTGAGTGACACAGGGTATTCTTCTGATGGAATATCAAGTTCTCTTGGTGAAATTCCAAGTCTTATTCCATGTGATGAAAAAGATTTGCTCAAAGGACTCAAAAAAGACTCCTTCTCACAAGAAAGCAGCCCTTCCAGCCCCTCAGACTTAGCTAAGTTGGAAAGTACAGTACTATCCATTTTGGAAGCTCAGGCAAGTACACTAGTTGATGAAAAAGCAGAAAAGAAAACACAGCCCCCTAAAGTTTCTCCAGAGCAGCCTCAGGACCAAAAGAAAACTCAGATTTCATTTGAAACACTGGAAATGCCTGTTTCAGAAGAGGAGCTCAGGGAGAGTCAAGAAGAAAAGAAAGACACTTCAAAAAAGGATAATCAACAAGGCATTCTTTCCAAGAAAGACCATAAAGAAAAGCCTGAGCTCGTTGAGGACCTAAGTACTAGAAGACAGTCCTACGATTCAGTTGAAGACAGTAGTGAAAGTGAAAACTCCCCTGTTCCACAGAGGAAACGGAGAGCTAGTGTTGGCTCATCAAGCAGTGATGAGTATAAACAGGAAGACAGTCAAGGTTCCGGGGAGGAGGAGGACTTCATTCGAAAGCAAATTATAGAAATGAGTGCTGATGAAGATGCTTCTGGCTCTGAAGATGATGAGTTCATCAGGAGCCAGCTCAAACAGATTAGCAGTATTCCTGAGAGCCAGAAGAAGGAAGACATGAAAGGCAAAGGCGCGGCAGGGAAACACAGACGGCTGACTCGCAAGAGCAGCGCTAGTTTCGATGATGATGCAGGGAGACGTCATTCATGGCATGATGAGGATGATGAAACATTTGATGAAAGTCCTGAACTTAAATTCAGAGAAACTAAAAGTCAGGAGAGTGAAGAACTTGTGATTGCTGGAGGAGGAGGGCTACGCCGATTTAAGACAATAGAACTCAACAGCACCATAGCAGATAAATTCTCAGCAGATTCGTCACAGAAAAAAACAGCTTTGTACTTTGATGAAGAGCCAGAATTAGAAATGGAAAGCCTGACAGACTCACCTGAGGACAGATCAAGGGGAGAAGGCTCTTCTAGTCTCCATGCATCCAGCTTCACTCCTGGGACATCTCCAACATCAGTATCATCACTTGATGAGGACAGTGACAGTAGCCCAAGTCACAAGAAAGGAGAGAGCAAACAGCAGCGCAAAGCTCGGCACAGATCACATGGCCCTCTCTTACCTACCATCGAAGATTCTTCAGAGGAGGAAGAACTGAGGGAAGAAGAAGAATTATTAAAAGAGCAAGAAAAGCAGCGAGAACTAGAACAGCAACAAAGAAAGAGTTCTAGTAAGAAATCCAAAAAAGACAAAGATGAACTCCGAGCTCAGAGAAGGAGAGAAAGACCAAAGACACCACCCAGCAATCTCTCCCCCATCGAGGATGCATCTCCAACAGAAGAATTGCGTCAGGCCGCAGAAATGGAGGAGCTCCACAGATCTTCTTGTTCTGAATACTCACCTAGCATAGAATCAGACCCAGAGGGTTTCGAAATAAGTCCTGAGAAAATAATAGAAGTTCAAAAAGTTTACAAATTGCCCACAGCTGTGTCTTTGTACTCACCAACAGATGAGCAATCTGTTATGCAGAAAGAAGGTGTTCAGAAGGCATTAAAAAGTGCTGAGGAGATGTATGAAGAAATGATGCATAAAACCCACAAGTATAAAGCTTTTCCAGCTGCAACTGAGAGAGATGAAGTATTTGAAAAAGAGCCTTTGTATGGTGGTATGTTAATAGAGGACTACATTTATGAATCTTTAGTAGAGGACACATACAATGGATCAGTAGATGGCAGTCTGCTAACAAGGCAAGATGAAGAAAATGGATTTTTGCAGCAGAGAGGAAGAGAGCAAAAAATAAGACTTCCAGAACAGATTTATGAAGACCCTATGCAGAAAATTACAGACCTCCAGAAAGAGTTTTATGAGTTAGAAAGCTTACATTCTGCTGTGCCTCAAGAAGACATTGTTTCAAGCTCTTACATCATTCCAGAAAGCCATGAAATAGTGGATCTGGGCACCATGGTGACTTCTACAAGTGAAGAAAAGAAATTACTAGATGCTGATGCTGCCTATGATGAACTCATGAAGTGCCAACAGATACAGGTAATACCTGGATCTGGCCCCACAGAGCCTCCCATTGGGGATGACCTGGCAGAGTCCACCATGGACTTTGACAGGGTGCCAGATGCATCCTTGACATCAAGTATCCTGTCAGGAGCATCTCTTACAGACTCAACCAGCAGTGCAACTCTCTCTATCCCAGATGTTAAAATAACCCAACATTTTTCAGCAGAAGAACTTGAGGATGAATATGTTACTGATTACACAAGAGAAATTCAAGAAATAATTGCCCATGAATCTCTGATATTGACCTACTCTGAGCCTTCAGAAAGTGCTACATCTGTCCCACCCTCTGACACACCTTCTCTCACGTCATCTATTTCTTCAGTTTGCACCACAGATAGCTCCTCACCTGTCACTACCCTGGATAGCATAACCACTGTTTATACTGAGCCCACAGACATAATAACTAAATTTGAAGACTCTGGGGAAATTTCTTCAACTTATTTTCCAGGCAGCATTATTGACTATCCAGAAGATATAAGTATGTCTTTAGATCTGACCACCACACCAGAAAGTAGAATTAGTGCTGATCATATTGTGATTTCCTTCTCTGATATGGAACCTTCTACCAGAGAATCTGTAGGAACTAAAGCTGAGGGGCCACAAACTGATACTACTTCCAATGATTTACCTATATCAGAAAAAGATTTAATAAAAAAAAGAAAGAAGGAAACTGGGGATGGAATTATTCTGGAAGTTTTGGATGCTTACAGAGATGAAAGGGAAGAGCCTGAGGCTGAATTAACAAAAGTTAGCTTAAGTGAAACTGGGTTGGTCCAACAACCTTCTTCTGTAATAACAGCTCCTGTGAAGGAACAGCCTCTACCTACATACTTTATATCTGGAAAGACCTCTGATCAAGAAAAACCTACAAATCAGTTACCATCTGGCAGCCCTCCTGTTTCTGCCCGTCCATCTAAATCTCATCCATTTCTCCGAAGTTCTTCTTTGGACATATCTGCCCAACCACCACCCCCACCTCCTCCCCCCCCCCCCCACCACCTCCATCACCTCCTTCTCCTCCTCCTCCTCCTCCACCACCTCCTCCTCCTCCCCCACCACTGCCCCCACCAACTTCACCTAAACCAACCATTCATCCTAAAAAAAAGATGACAGTTGCAGCTCCAGCAACTCCAACTACTACAGCTGCAACTGTGGTTGATGCTGTTACTACAGTAGAGGCCACAGCTGTTCGGAGGAGTAATGGGTTACCTGAAGCAAAAGTATGTGCCACTGTACCTCCTCCTGTTCCTCCTAAGCCATCTTCAATTCCCACTGGACTTGTATTTACCCATAGGCCTGAACCAAGCAAACCTCCAATTGCCCCCAAACCAGCAGTTCCTCAGCTTCCAGTGACCACACAGAAAACAACAGATGCACACCCCAAACCAGCAGGCCTGTCTTTAACTTCAAATATGTCCTTAAATTTAGTGGCTTCGACAGATTATAAATTGCCTTCCCCTACTTCTCCACTTTCCCCACACTCTAATAAATCCTCACCAAGATATTCGAAATCCCTCATGGAAACTTATGTGGTTATTACCTTGCCCTCTGAACCTGGGACTCCAACAGATTCTTCTGTTGGTCAAGCTATTACCAGTTGGCCCTTGGGATCACCTCCAAAAGATCTGATTTCCCTTGAAACAGTGTTTTCTGTAGTTCCGTCTATGACAGCTGCAGAAATCCCAAGTTCTTCACAGCCAACCCTATATATGTCAGGAGCTTTGGAGACATGGTCTGCTGCCCCCACTGCAGCACTATCTGTACTTCAAGGAGCTCCAGCGTCACTTACACAGTTTCTCCCGATGGAAGTCTCAAAGGCTGAAGGTTCAGCAACCAGAAGTACAGTACCAAGTGTTGCTCCCAGCAGCATTTCCATATCGATTCCCCAAGAGCCCCTTGCTCTAGATAAGCTTCAGTACAAGGACAATGGAAAATTGCAACTTGTTGGTGATGCCATTGATTTGAGAACAATGCCAAAAACAGAAGCTAAAGCAACTGAAAAATGTATGGATCTTTCAGCTTCTGCAATGGATATGAAAAGACAGACCACTGCAAATGAAGTTTATGGGAGACAAGTGAGTGCTGTCCAACCTTCTATCATAAATCTCAGAGCAGTTTCATCATTAGTCACTCCAGTCACCCTGGACACTGAGACAGCGACTCTTGTCACATGCACAGCTACTACAAGTTACTCAACAGTCACAGAGAGCCTAGTCGGTATAGAACATGGAATGGCATCACCACTCCCACTTACTACATCAAAACACCCTGAGTCCCACTACAGGATGCCAAGTGGCCAGGCCTTTCCTAGTATTAAGGATGAAGCACCAATAAACTTATCTCTAGGTTCTTCATCTCAGCCAGTGACATCCACTTTTACAAAGCCTGTCACTGCGCCTCCTGTTGGTGTCACAAATGGATGGACTGACAGCACCACATCTCAGGCAATCAGTGATGGGGAAGTAGTAGATCTCAGCACAACAAAGTCTCATAGAACGATTGTAGCCATGGATGAATCTACTTCAAATGTGGTGACCAAAATAATAGAAGATGATGAAAAACCTGTTGATTTGACTGCGGGCAGAAGAGCTGTGTGCTGTGACATGGTTTACAAGTTGCCTTTTGGAAGAAGCTGCACAGCCCAACAGCCTGCAACTACCCTTCCTGAAGACCGTTTTGGTTACAGAGATGACCACTATCAGTATGATCGGTCAGGGCCATATGGTTACAGAGGGATTGGTGGAATGAAACCTTCCATGTCTGACACTAACTTAGCAGAAGCTGGACATTTTTTCTATAAAAGTAAGAATGCTTTTGATTATTCTGGAGGAACTGATGCAGCAGTAGATCTAACTTCAGGGAGAATTTCTACAGGTCAGTATGACACGGCCACAGACCTTTCCTTGAAATGTCATTATGATGTTAGGCATCTCATTTCAGGATGAAAATATCCCTACTCCGGTTTTGTCACATTTTTGTTTTCTTTTTGCTTTCTTTGGGTGTTTTGGCAGCATATTTTGGGGTATATGTGCATTTTTTTTCTTCAGGGTTTATTTTATTGTCAGTATTGTTGCCTGCATGTGCCTGCATGTTCAATATTGCTTTTCTTCTGCATCTAATTAGGTTAACCTGTGGATTTGCATGCAGTCCCATTCATTGCGCTCATCAAGATGAAAGGGCTTTCAGATCCAAAAAAGTGCCATGCATTTGAGACCTGGACTATAACTGTACCCTGTATTTCAGGTGAGGTAATGGATTATTCAAGCAAGACTACAGGTCCATACCCAGAAACACGCCAAGTCATTTCGGGAGTTGGGATTAGTACCCCGCAGTATTCCACAGCAAGAATGACTCCACCTCCAGGACCCCAGTATGGTGTGGGAAGTGTTTTGAGGTCATCTAATGGTGTTGTCTATTCTTCAGTAGCAACTCCAATCCCCTCCACATTTGCTATCACCACACAGCCTGGCTCCATTTTCAGCACCACTGTTAGGGATTTATCTGGTGTTCATACAACTGATGTAGTGACTTCATTATCTGCCCTGCACCAGAGCCAGCCAATGCCTCGATCATATTTCATAACAACAGGTGCATCAGAAACTGACATTGCAGGAACCAGTATTGATATCAATGCCAGTTTTCAAACTATTACCATGGAAACTCTTCCCACTGATACAATGGACTCTGTTCCTACTTTAACCACAGCATCTGAAGTGTTTTCTGAAGTGGTAGGAGAAGAAAGCACCCTTTTAATTGTCCCCGAAGAAGACAAACAACAGCAGCAGCTTGACTTGGAACGGGAGCTCTTAGAATTGGAGAAAATTAAGCAACAACGCTTTGCTGAGGAACTGGAGTGGGAACGTCAGGAAATTCAGAGATTCCGAGAACAAGAGAAAATCATGGTTCAAAAAAAGCTGGAGGAGCTGCAGTCCATGAAGCAGCACCTTCTCTATCAGCAAGAGGAAGAGAGGCAGGCCCAGTTCATGATGAGGCAGGAGACACTAGCTCAGCAACAGCTACAGCTTGAGCAGATCCAACAGCTGCAACAACAGTTGCACCAGCAGCTTGAGGAGCAAAAAATTCGTCAGATCTACCAGTATAACTATGACCCTTCTGGAACTGGTTCTCCTCAAACCACCACTGAGCAGGCAATTTTAGAAGGTCAGTATGTTGCCCCAGAGGGAAGTCAGTTTTGGGCCACTGAAGATGCCACCACCGCCGCTTCTGCTGTTGTGGCTATTGAAATACCACAGAGCCAAGGATGGTACACAGTTCAGTCTGATGGTGTCACTCAGTACATTGCCCCACCTGGCATCCTGAGCACTGTTTCGGAGATACCACTGACAGATGTTGTTGTAAAAGAGGAGAAACCACCAAAAAAGAGAGGTTCTGGATCTAAAGTCCGGGGACAGTATGATGAAGTGGGGGAGAGCATTGCAGATGATCCACGAAATTTTAAAAAGATAGTGGACAGTGGTGTACAAACTGATGATGAAGATGCTGGTGATCGGAGTTATGCAAGCAGGAGGAGGAGAACTAAAAAGAGTGTTGATACCAGTGTCCAAACTGATGATGAAGATCAGGATGAATGGGATTTGCCTTCTAGATCAAGGAGAAAAGCACGTGTAGGGAAATACGGAGACAGCACGGCAGAGGCTGACAAGACCAAACCCCTTTCCAAAGTCTCCAGCATAGCAGTTCAGACAGTCGCAGAGATATCTGTGCAAACGGAACCAGTGGGAACCATAAGAACACCTTCCATACGAGCGCGGGTGGATGGCAAGGTAGAAATAATTAAACACATTTCAGCACCTGAAAAGACTTACAAAGGGGGCAGTTTAGGATGTCAAACAGAAGCAGATTCAGACACACAAAGTCCTCCATATCTGGGTGCCACATCTCCACCCAAAGACAAGAAACGCCCAACACCTTTAGAGATTGGTTATTCATCATCTCACCTTCGGGCAGATTCCACAGTCCAGCTGGCTCCTTCCCCACCCAAATCTCCAAAAGTCCTTTATTCACCCATCTCACCACTTTCACCAGGCAAAGCCTTAGAATCAGCCTTTGTACCTTATGAAAAGCCCATCCCTGATGACATAAGTCCACAGAAAGTACTCCATCCAGATATGGCTAAAGTCCCCCCAGCAAGTCCTAAGACAGCCAAGATGATGCAGCGTTCTATGTCTGACCCCAAGCCACTGAGTCCAACAGCAGACGAAAGTTCCAGGGCTCCTTTTCAGTATACCGAGGGCTTCACGGTAAGAGTGATTCTTTTTAGTTGGAAGACAATGGATGAACTGATGTTAATCATATGTTTACAGACTTAGAAGGTAACAAATCTAGTATGTATAAACCTAAATACTAAATTTGAGGGAGGGCTATTGCATTATAAATGTGGGAGGGGATAGGAAAGCACACATTCACTTAAAAGCACCAAAGGAAAAAAGCTTTGATGAGGCAAACTGAGAACAAAGTATCTTGTTCTATGATGTTTGAAAGTTTCACTATCTGCTTTTAGACTGATTTTGGTGTCTATAATTCATATTACTTTACCAGTGATGTACAATAGATATTGATCAAAGTCACATAAGGTAAAGGATGACTATGCATTTAGATTGAGGGTACTGGAACTTATTACTGGGAAACTGATCCAAAGTATCTGGTCAGTCTCCTCTTTTTCCAGTCAGAATGTTTATGTTAAAAGGCCTAGAATGCTCACTGATTAATGGTGTAGGAAGATGAAAGTGAAGCACAGTAGGCCTAGTCTATCAATGATTATTTTGTTTGTGAGAACTTTCTTAAACTAAATACAAGTGAGCCTTAAGTTTAGTGTTTATAGAGCATAAACAATTTTCGTATTTTTTCAATAGTAGAGATTGTTTCACAGTGTATAGATATGCTTTAAGGAAAGAGATATGTAGATAGGTTAGACAAACTTATAAAGGTTTCTATAAGGGAGAATGAGAAATGTTAATCGGCTGTGATAGGAACATTGTAATTAAGAAAATCTAATATGTACTATTTGGAAGGTGATTGCTAAGTAGGATATCAATTTTGAACAGATCTTCTATTCAAATTAAAAAATTCCTTGGTACACTAGTTTCTGAGCTTTCCATCTTCAAGCTCCAAGGCTTCTAAGAATATTTTGGGATATTGCTATTTCTACTGACCTCTATGTGTTAAAGAGTGACTGTGGTATATAAAAGATGTTATTATATATAGCTTTAAGTCTATTTGTAGGCATATAGATATAATTATATCAGCTAAAATTTCATGTCTACATTTTCTAGTTTTATAGTGGAATTTTATTATGTTCTGCTTTCTCCTTCTGAAAGAGTATACTGAAGAAGTGAAACTGTCTTTATGTAGGATACAGTATCAGACTATAGTCATTCAGGCACTTGTGAACCAAAGCTGCCATCCTTTTTATTTACATAATACAGTAGCAATAGGCCTCTGTCTTTCCTACAGCCTGTTCTCCAGAGAGCAAATATAGTGATTTCCTAAAGCCTACATAAGAGTATGTTACTTGCTGTATAGTTTAAATTCACTAATAGAATCTTACTAAATTCGATCAGTATTAGGAATTTTATAAGAAGGCCCCATATAATGTGCTATTTGCCTGTCTCATAACAGCAACTGTCACTTTCAAATTATGCCTCACTCCTTACACTCCTCCAGCCAACAGCCTTGCTATTCCTTGGATGTGTTAACCCCATCCCCATCCAGGGTCCAGTTCTGAATCTGTATGTCTCACTCATGTTTGCAAAGGTTTGGCTCAGCTGTCATCACACAGAACCCCTTCTTGCCTAATTCTCTAATTAACATCTATGATCATAAATCTCACTTCTTCCCCCAAATTTGCACACATTATTTATATGTTATGTATTTCTTTAAATATCATCTTTGTTATCCAGTAGATTACAAGCTCAAATTTTATTTATGGAAAGGACTTTGTTTACTGAGATCAGTGCATTATATAGTACATAGTAAGATGCCTGGCATGAGGAACTTCTTTTTTGTCCTTTTATAACTAAATTTTTGCAAGTTTCATAAAATGTATTTTGATCATATTTAGACTCCCTCCCTATCTTCACTGCCCCCATAGGTACCCCACCAGATTTCATGTATTCTGTTACATATGTTAATGCCTCTCAAGTCACGTTTGTGTCTCCAAATGTCCCATTGTGTGAAGTGAGTTCATCCACTGGAGCCTGGTCAACATATCTAGCATCACTCCCTTAAAGAAAACTTACTCTCCCTCTCCTAATAGTCATCTGTTGTCAATAGTTTCTCAGCTAAGATTGGGGCTTCTTACCTGTTTCTCCAGTTCTATGTGGGATTTTTGTCTAGTTTGAGTTTGTATGGGTCTTATGCATGCTGTCACCATTGCTGAAAGTTCATATGAGCAATTTCTCTGCGACCTGGAAAAATCTGCTACTTATAGTCTTTTCACCCCTCTTCTGCAATGGTCCATGAGTCCTGCGTGGTGGCAGAGGTTTGATATAGGTGCCCTACCCAGAGACAAACATTGTTTGGTTTCTTATCCTATGCACTTTGGGCAGTACTGATTTTCTGAGTTAATCACCATCTGTTTAATGAAGATGCTTCTCTGGTAATCATTGAGAGACACACTAATATTATTTTTGCCCACTGTTCCACTATTGTCCCTGAAACTTAGTTGTAGAGGTTCCACTATAGATGTGTCACTAAGGGCTGTGAATCTCTCAGAAACTTACTCTCTGCATTTGACCAGTTGTGGAACTTTATAAAAGTCTCTTGACCAGCTGCTTTGCTATCAAACTGTTTGTTTTGAAGAGCTTCAATTCATCACTCCCACTAAAACAAAAAGCAAAACCTAAGTCTGAAACAAGCAAACCTATACTAATTCTCTTCACTTTTTGTGTAATTCAGTGTTAGGTTGTTTCTTTCTTCTTTTTACTGTTTTTTTTTTTATTCTTCTATCATCTGAATTCATGACATTTGACTTTGTCAGAATTTATTTCTACCCATTTTTATGCATGTATCTATGAAGTATCTCTAGCATCAGGTCTATAAGATTTCATTAGCCTGAGGAAACAAAAACATGTTCCTTGTGTCCTTTCTCCTCCACAATGAAACTGATTTACATCATTACCCCTGATAATCTATAACTTCAGGAAGGAAAGTTAATGCAGCATGTCAGGGGAGAAGGTGACATTAGCCACTGGAGGAAAGCAAAGTAAATTCACAGTGTCTGAATCCATTGAAAGAATCATCTGTCTTGAAGAATAACAACACTTTTTAAAATTCTTGAATTTTGAATTTTATTTTTATTTTATGTTGGTGAGTGTTTTGCCTGCGTGTGTGTAAGTGCACCATGTATGTTCAAAAATGGGGGAAGCCAGAAGGTGGCATCAAATTCCCCTGGAACTGGAGTTAATGGAGGCTCTCCCCCACCCCCCACCCCGTAGGTGCTGGGAACCTTACCCAGAACCTCCAGAAGAGCAGCCAGTGATCTTACCTGCTCAGCCATCTTTCCAACTCCTTAATGATTTCTCTATTTAAAAAGATGTGTTTCAGAAAAAAACTAATCATTTCTCAGTGATAATACATATTACTTTTTTCAGTGAAAAGGTCTATTGTTAAATATTTTGCCACTTATTTATAGGCATAAGACCACATAGACTAGGAAGTATTAAAATTCTCTTGTCATGTTCTCAGACTTTATAATTTGAGAGCTTTTTGAGTAACAAAATATTTGTTAAAATCCTTTTTTAAAAAATTGGTCCTTCTTTTAAATCTTTAAGAAAATGGTCTACAGGTCAGAAAAAATCAGATTAAAAAGAAAAAAATTATAGATGTATGACTTTTAATTTTCTCATTGTTGGCATATGAAACTTTTCACATGGCCTAGAAGTTATTTGACTAGAATGTACAGATATAACAGCATGAATGATCAGGATATAAAACTTAACACTCAAAAGAAGGTATCACCAGTCTGGCATTGTTGCTTGTTATGTAGCCTTTAGCTATACATGTGGACTCTTATGAAATTATATTGGCACCTTTAATCTTTGGTTATACTTCCCTTTTGGGTATTTAAGGACATACAATTGGACCAGATAAACTGATTTGTT
>NW_008344644.1:3367739-3382141 GCF_000622305.1 Nannospalax galili
CTATGTTGGCCTATTTAATTATTGGTTATACTTTCCTTTTGGGTGTTTAAGGCCATACAGTTGGTCCAGGTGGCCAAAGGGATTCCCTGATAGTAACCCAGCATAGAACTGGGAAAATGAAAAGCAGACTCCAGTTTTATCCAAAGGAATATTGACAACTGATTACTGCTAGATGAGGAACAGCTGACCCTCCTAAAACAAAGACCTTTGGGTACGCTGACTAGATTCACCAGCAGGGCAAGTAGTGGGGAATGGCTGGGGGTGCTGACAACACAGCAGAGTATAGAAGGGATATCAGAGTATAAGGCCTCTAGTAGAGGGAGGGAGCTATGGGAGGGTGCTATCTTGGAAGTGCATCTAAAAATAAATAAATTTTAAAAAAAACTTAACACTGACTAACATGGAGTGTGTGCCCCATCACACTTAGCCGTTCCTGAACAGTGTGGTTGCCATTGAAGTATTCAGAGCAGTCATTTGGTCACTGCAATGTAGAAAGTTTTTCAGAAGCCTCAATGTGACAATGAACACAACTTGAAAGGCAAATTCTCCTTCCCTTGACCTCTCTTAAAGAATTTTGATAAGACTTTATTCAGAATTCATAACAATATTACAAATTAGAGGAACTGTGCTTTAGATACTTTTTAAATAATTTATTGAGAGTTTCATACATGCATATAAGCATATAACGTGTTTTGATCAAATCCATGTCCACTCCCTCCCCTCCAACTCCTCTCATATCTCCCCATCACTTTTTTCTGATAACTTCACGTACTTTCTTCTTTTTGTGGGGCGTTTTGCTACTCTAACATTCCCCCTTCTGAAGAGGTAACCCTAAAATCTTTTAAAGATTAGATAAGAGCTCCCAAATCCTTTTGACATTTTCTGCATTTGGAAGGGAGAATGTTGCTAAGAGGCCCAAGGACATTTTGACTTTTAGCCAAGAAACTGCCTACTTTTCTTTGGGGTCTTTTTACACTAACTGCCTAGCCAATTCCTACCTCCTATTTTTATCACATCATCCTCTGAAGAGTTTACCCAACTTGTGGATAGGGAATCAGGATGCAGACTACTCTGGTTTCTTCCAGGGACAAAGGGAACAGGGACAAAGGGTGAGGAAACTGGGGTACCTCTTCAGTGGGTCTATCTAAAAGACTCCCAATTTGCATAACTCTTATCTGTAGGGAGAAAAGAAAGTCCTTGACTAGTGAATAGGGTATGTGAAGGAGAAGTAAAGGCAAGAGTAGTTATCGTTACAAGTTCTAGACAGGGAACTAGAAAAAAAATCAGAACAGGGAAAATTTCAAGTGTTCATATGAGAGTCCATTGGAATTTGTGACAAAGGCTTTCAAAAGCATCCCTCTATTGGGTTCCTCCTCATTTTTCTTTTGTCTGCCAAGGCTGAACTCTAGAGTGATGGATTCTGGATTTGCTTTCAGGTATTTTGATAGCTGCTGGAGTGGTTAGAATCAGTGTCAGTTCCCTCTCGAAGGCTTCTAGATAGGAGGAGAAAACAAATTTATCCATCATTTTAGAACAATAGCAGGTTGACTCCCTTAACCACAGGTGGGCACTATAGTATTGCAGACCACAAGATTTGAAGTCTTACATCTGAGAAGCACTTTCTGATTTGTAAAAATATCATCAATGAGAAATAATTGTCTAAATAACTTTTTATATGGACTTAGGCCTAATGTCTGAGAAATGTAATCCCTTGAAATCTTAAAGAAATATATCGATCACTTTACTCTTTGGTTATACTTTCCTTTTTGGGTGTTTAAGACCATACGGTTGACCCAAATAAATCAATTTATATTTACATTTAAGGTCATTTGAGGAGCTGTTTCTCAGGGCTCACATGGGCTTGGGAGGAGATCCTGACTCCTTTCTTTTACCAGTTCCATCTATGTGAAGATAAGTCAAAGGTCCTGCTTGACCATGTCTGGCTTCACTTGGAAGCATGGAGGAAATGTTCCCTCTGAGTTGACCCTCCTCTTTGTCTGGTTCAAGTCCATCTGGTGGGGTCTCCAGGGCCTCCCTGGACAAGAGGACCGGTGACTCACCACAATTACAGGACATTTTGAGGGATGTTCCATAATCCCCTAGAACTTAGTTGACCTTGGAGGGCAAGGGGCAGAAACTGTCCTTTAAGTCCTTCTGACCAGATTAGTATAGGCCTCAAAGTATGACTGTTAAACATCCAATAAGGTTAGTTCCCCCAGTCTGGTACTTTTAATTATCATGTGCTATGTAGATAAAACTTGGGTAGAAAAAACACATGTTCTCAGATAAACCTTGACTAGATATTATTTTGTTCATTAAACTAGTTGACTAAACTATGACCTTAGAAATTTTAAGATTATGTGTATATTTCTTTTCTCAACCTTTATATATCATAACAAACCCACACAGACCATCACTTGCTTAAGCTTTCTTATGATTTCTGTCTATTTTGGAAAATATCTCCATTCCCATATACTTTTAATATGTTTTACATTCTCATTTTTTTTAAATAATTATGAGATGTAATAACATTAACAAATAAATTTTCCATCAGCTGTATTTTTTTCCTGGGAATACTAAGCAATATTTATTCCTTTTTAAGGTTCTAGTGTCAAACCAATGTTTGATTTAGATTTACTGGGGAACCAATGCATTTCCTAAGGTTACTTACCAAGATAACTGAGGGCTTGCTGAGGTGTATGAATGACCTGAGGGTATGCACACTTGAAAGCCTTTACCCAGCTTGTGTCAAGTCCTCTCTTCTTAGCCTTCCCCAGATTGTGTACTTTAGCCCTCCCCACATGTAAGAGGCTATGTGTGATTAGGGCCAAATTACATACAGTTGGAAAGGAAGAGTAGCGGATATCCCAGCAAGAGTCCAATGACCCTGCTTGGCCCTCCTTTAATGAAGGAGCACAACTGACCACAAGCCCAATTGTGACGATGTTTAGCAATCAGGCACTGCTGAAGTCGTGATGATGGTAGCTATTTCATGCAGAAAAGACTGCTGTATAGCATCATCTTATTAAAAGGACATGGAATTTAAAAGGATTTGGTGCTAGGATGCACAAAAGAGGGAAAGCATACGTCTTTTGTTTTTCTGAGCCTGTGTTGCTTCATTTAGTATAATAGTTTCTAGATCCATCCATTTACTTGCAAATTTCATTATTTCGTGATGATGGTAGCTATTTCATGCAGAAAAGACTGCTGTATAGCATCATCTTATTAAAAGGACATGGAATTTAAAAGGATTTGGTGCTAGGATGCACAAAAGAGGGAAAGCATACGTCTTTTGTTTTTCTGAGCCTGTGTTGCTTCATTTAGTATAATAGTTTCTAGATCCATCCATTTACTTGCAAATTTCATTATTTAGTTTTTTTTAACTGCTGTATAGAACTCCATTGGGTAAATATACCACATTTTCATTATCCACTCCTCAGTTGAGGGACACTTAGGTTGCTGTCATCTCTTAGCTATTGTGAAAAGAGCAGCAACAAACATGGTTGTACAAGTGTCTCTATAATAGGATGAGTCCTTTGGTTATATACCAAGGAGTGGTATCACTGGCTCATACGGTAGGTTCATTTTTAGCATTTTTAGTTTTTTAAGAGTTCTCTACACTGTTTTCCATAAGGTTTGCATGAGTTTGCAATCCCACCAGCAGTGAATGAGTATTCTCCTTTCTGAAAAAAAAAAATAATAATATATTGGAATAAATCTGACCAAAGACACCAAATATCTCTACAATGAAAATTTTAAATCATTAAAGAAAGAGAATGAGTAAGACACCAGGAGATGGAAGGACTTCCCATGCTCATGGATTGGAAGAATTAATATTGTGAAAATGACCATCCTACCAAAAGCAATATATAGATTCAATGCAATCCCAATCAAAATCCCCATGACATACTTCACAGAATTAGAAAAAAATTCCTTAAATTCATATGAAAGCACAAAAGGCCACGGATAACCAAAGCATTCTCAAACTATACTACAGATCTATAGTCATAAAAACAGCATGGTGCTGGCACAAAAATAGACACAAAGATCGATGGGACATCATTGAAGACCCAAACCCGAGTCCATGAAATTTCAGCCACCTGATATTTGACAAAGGTGCCAAGAACACACAATGGAGGAAAGACAGCATTTTCAACAAATGGTGCTGGCAAAACTGGATCGCCAACTGTAGAAGAATAAAACTAGATCCTTATCTTTCACCTTGCACAAAAGTCAGCTCCAAATGGATGAAAGACCTCATTGTGAAACTGGAAACCCTGAAACAATTAGAAGAAAATATTGGCAGTAACCTACAAGATATAGATGTAGGAAAAGACTTTTTAAGGATTTTCTAAATTGAATAGAAGTTGCTCAGGAATTAAGGCCACCACTCAACCAGTGGTACCACATTAAACTAAAAAGCATCTGTACAGCAAAAGAAACAATCAAAAAAGTGAAGAGAAAACCCACAGAATGGGAAAAAAAATCTTCACCAGTGACACATCTGATCAAGGTTTAATATACAGAATATGTAAAGAACTCAAAAAACAAAGAAGTGAGAAACAAAATGACCCAATGAAAAGATAGGCTAAAGATCCAAACAGAGAAAGGAAGAAAGAAAGATGGCTAAGAAACATCTCAAAAGGTGTTCAACATTGTTAGTAAATAAGGAGCTACAAATTAAGACCACCCTACGGTATTACCTTACCCCAACCAGACTGGCTAGGATTAAGAGAAGTGATACCAAATGCTGGCGAGAATGTGAAGAAAGAGGAACACTCATTTACTGCTGGTGGGATTGCAAACTCGTGCAAACCCTACGGAAAATAGTGTGGAGAACTCTTAAAAAACTGAAACTGAACCTTCCATATGACGGGGTTATACCACTCCTTGGCATAAACCCAAAGGACTCATCCTATTGTAGAGACACTGTAAAATCCTTTCTTTTTAAAGAGTAAGTCAGGATTCTATTGAAAAGCAGATGGAATTCATGAGCTGACTGTTATGAGAATATATTTTGCCTCACTGAGTGCTGTTTTGATAGCTGTTTTTAAGTTTTTGGAACCCTTCAGTGTCTATTTCATAGAGTAATTTCCATAGCCTAAATTAAGAAATTTTATTTTTGTCTAAATTCTATTATTTTTCTCTTCCAAAATATAAAGATTTAAGAAATAATGGCTATAATGGGTACATGGGAAATGAAGACTAATATTTAATCAGACTGTTTTTCACTACCTTTTTGTTTTTTCATTCATTAATTAGTTAATTTTTAGTTTATGTATATGAGTGTTTTGCGTTCATGTTAAGTGCACTGCATGCATGCAGTGCCTGCAGAAGCCAGAAGAAGATGTCAGATCCCTAGAACTGGTGTTATAGGAGTTGTAGGTAGTTTTTAGCTGCCATGTGGGTGCTAGGAGGTGAGCCTGGCTCCTCTACAAGAGCACCCAGTGCTATTAGCTGCTAAGTCATCTCTCTCCAGTCCTCACTACATTTCTTTAAAAGAACATAAGAAATCAGTCTATTAAAATTGATTTTAATGAAATGAAATGCCTTATAATGGCAGTATATCAGAAAATTTACTCATATTGAAATAAGTATTTTAAATAATAGAAGTATCATTCTTTCTAGGTCTTTTGTTATGGTTGTCACATATTTCTCACGATCAACTTTTTATTAAAATTTTATACTATATTCAATTTTATATTAAAATGGTCAGTATGTTAGTGTTTTTCAATTAAATAGCAGTAAAATTACACATTCACTAATAATTAAAACTGATAAAATCATATGATAAAATCAGTTAAGATAAATGAGTACATATGTACAAACGTCAGTTATTTTTGGTCAATAGTATTGCTGTCTTATTATAATCAATACAAATGTCATCATATTGAAGGAAAGGTCATATGATTATCTTCTCCACACATCCATATTTCAAAGAATGAAAATTAGCATGCTTACGCTGGGCTTGGTGACACTCACCTTTAATCCCAGCCTTTGGGAGGCAGAGGCAGGCAGTTCTCTGTGAGATCAAGGCAAATCTCATCCATATAGTGACTTCTAGGCAAATTAGGACTAGGGAAACTCTGTTTAAACAAAACAAAACAAAACAAAAAACAACAACAAAAAAACAAGAAAAAAGAAAATTAGCATGCTTCTACACAACAGATTTATATTCCTGTTAAAAGATCTCTGCCAAAATATTAAAGTGAGTTTGCTCACTGCATGCTGACACTATTGCTATAGGTTCCATATGAACATGATCCCAAGAGCCTGAAAGTCTGTTTCCTCCTCTGACTCTTAAAATCTTTCTCCCCGCTCTTTGTCAATGGTCCTGGAGTCCTGTGTGGGTGGAGGTTAATATAGGAGTCTTGTCCAAGGGTCCACACTCTGAAGACTCTTATTTTCTATGCTTAGGCCTTTTGTGTTTGTTGCCCTCTGTTGCATGAGGGAGTTTTGTTGATGCGAGTTGAGAGATACATTGGTATTCTCTCTACCCCTGTCCACCATGTTCCATGAGCCTTAGGTATAGGGGTTCCATTGTAGTTGTGTCATTTAGGGTTGGGCATTTCACAACACTTATATTCTGTGTGTGACCAGTTATGGAAATCTATAATAATCTCTGTTGCAAAAGAAACTTCTTTGATGAGTGGTGACTGGCATACGTGTCTGTAAATATAAAGATCCATATTTAGCAAATAGCAAGAAATTGCATTTGTCTAGGGATGTGACAGCCTTAGGGCTTTTCATAAGATATATATCATCTCCAGTCATGGCTATTTGGTATGTTTACAGTACAAGATGAGTTCCCTCTATTTGAGTGGACTTTAATTCCAGTTTAATCCAATTACATGGATTTAATTCTAGGTAGCTGTTGAGAACTGGGGAAATGGGCAGCAGGCTCCAACCTTACCAAAGACCTATTGTCAGCTGAATACTGATGGGTGAAGGAGAGTTGATATTCTTTAAGGGAGAGATTCTAGATAAGCTAACTAGACCCCAATGGATGAACTTGTACTAAGAGACATCTGTATACTAACTTGACTTGATAGAACGTTGTGACAGAATGTCGGAAATCCAGTGGGGTGGAACATGGGGGGGTTCTGAATAGGGCAAGGGGTATAAAGTTGATCAAGATGTTTTGTATGAAGTGCACAAAAGTTCAATAAAAATATTCATAAAAAATAAAATCTGGGAGAGTAAAAAATATCAAAATGAATATTCTGATGAGACAGTTTAATGGCTATCAGGGCACTCTGTCTCACCTAATATCTGATTATGACTGGAGTAGTTTATTAACAATACAGCATTACCTACCATTATGTTCCTTCTAAGTATTTTACAACATAGTTCTTTTGTTCTGTTTTTCCTTTTAAAATATAACGTTTTCCTATATTCCCAAATGGCTTGAAACTCATTATGTAGACCAGACTGGCCTCTATCTCACAGAGATCCAGCAGCCTCTACCTCCTGAATGCTGGTATAAAGGTATGCATCACCATGCCTGGCTATATGAGCTTCTTAACAGTTCACTATTCCGTCTACTGTAAACAGTTGTAAGACAGACAATCATCTCTACAATAAAGCCACACATATTCTCCCAAGTATATCTCCTCAAAACTCGCACACAAACATGCACATATTTTGTCTACGCTTATATATTTGAAAACATTACTAATTATTAGGACTTAATGATATGCTGCATTAGCTACTATTGAGAGAGGAGAAGTGCTTAAAACTAATTATAACACAAAAATTTGGAAAAGCTCATGTTAACATTTTGAAATATAAGTTCAATTGTAGCATCACAAAGTATCACAATAGCTCTCTGGCATTTTCTTTTCACATTCAATATAATAACATCTGTAAATGTTATCCATATATTCTTTTGCATGCATACATAAAGACAGTATACACACACAGCTTCTTTGGCTTCATTTCTGTAGGTACTAAATTTATTTCATTCGGTAATTTAAAGAGAAGAATCTAAAGTCTAGTCGATTGTTTTTTGTAACCCTACACCTACCTATCCAACATCAATTTTACTACTGCTTAAGAAGCTTTTGGATTTGGTGGTGTTTTGAATATGAAATTATAAGTAAAATTTGAGTTAGGGGAGAACTAGAAAAAATGTGGTAAGATACATAAAGCCTTAGATAAACTGGCTACATAAACTGAAGTGGGTTAGCCTGAAGCTTTAGATAGCAAAGGAATTATTATCTATTTTAAAGGAGTCAGATAAAAACAGTTGATGAAATAACATGATTTTCTATTTGAAACACAGTCTCACGATATAGCCTTGGCAGGTCTGAAACTCACAGAGATCTACCTACCTCTGCTTTTCAAATTTCAAAATTAAAGGTATATAACACCATGCGAAGCCAAATTTTTGATAATAATATAAGATATTGTTAGACTGGACTAATTTCAGTACTTATCTGCTGAGAAAAAAAATGAGTATCACTTGTAATTATATGAAATTTCAAATAAAAGCCGGATGCTGTGAATAACAATAAATAGTTTTCTTGAGAGAGCCCAAGATCATTAAAAGTAGATTAAAGCTAAAAGTGATTACGTTATCCTCTTTTCTTCATTTCAACCCAATAGCTACTTAAAGGTATTTGAAAAAAATACAAAATTTTCGGCCCCTTTCATAAATTATTTTACCCATGCAAATAAATCACTCTTTTTAGCTTAGAGAGCATTTTAATTTATGTTCTATTCTTCATGACAAGGATAGGCACATCCTCACTGTTTTTCATAACTAAACTTAGTTCCAATCAGAGCTTTATCTCTATGTAGAGAAGCTGCTTATATGGTTATGTACTTCTTTGAATCTCAACCTGAAAATACTGCTTAATGCACAAATTAACACCAAATGTGAAGAGATATTTAATATTTCTTATAACTCAAAATCACAATTTTATTTCTCCTATTGACCCGAATAAATGTGTGTGAATTTCTTCCATATGATAACTATATTACAAGCTTAATGAGAGTTCTATAAAAAAAAAAAACCAATGGTATTGTACTCAGAAAAATCTTTGTTGATCATTTCAACCAGTTCTTCCATTTATTGCAGTAATTGATACCTATAAATATCTTGAGAAATATACAATAAGCCCATATTTCATAGATTACCTATTGAAAAACCATTAAATCATTTCTCTTTTCTCAAGATACTGAATGTGTAGAATGGGGAATTGAAAACAAAAGTTAACCTCTTAAAATGACAACTAGAAAAGTGCCATGCTTTTATAAACTTGTGAGCTTTATTTTCTAGGGAAATCAATAAACTGCTTCTTGACGCTAATTGAATTAAATGCACTATTCCTAATCAATTGTGATTAGCATTGTCTTATAAAGAACCAAATACTTCAAAGTATATATGGAACATGTCCATAGCCAAGTACTTGGCTTTACTTTACTTTATTTAAGGGTGTTATTTCCCATGGTCTGTGTATATGATGCAAAAATATTTCATTGATTACAAACATATAAACAAAACATCTCTCCTGAGGTTGGGGCGATGACTCAGCAGGTAAGGGTGCTTGGCCCGGGATGCACATGGTAGAAGGAGAGAATCAACTCCTACAAGGTGTATTTGGGCCTCCACATGTGCACCATGGAATTCATTTATACAGTGTGCATGTACACATACACAGACACAGATACACACAGACATATACACACAAAAACACATGCTAAATAAAAAATCTAAATATAATAAAAACCTGTCACTTAACTATTTTAATGTTATGTTTCAACATTATGTTTTAGGTCAAGAGATTATCAATTAATGAGATTGAAACAGGAAATAATAGAGATTTCTATGATTTGTGGTAACAATTCTAATAATCTGATCATAAAATATCTTTCTCATCCCACTGAAATTCAGAGTCACTGTGAAAATTAGCATCACATTTCTCATAGCTCGCGATAGGTAGTTACTGCCTGATTCTTCATATTGCTGAATATTTGATGCAGGAGGAGCATCATCCACAGCCATAAGTCTGATACTTCATGTCCAGAAATAATATCATTAGAGGGTTACATTTTACAGTGTATAAAATAGAGTTAATTTCATTTGGATGAAAGTGCCAAGAAGTAGATATTTCATGGAAGCATTGGACTCACTGTTGCTGCTCATTATGGCAAGGTGATTGGTTCTTAAGTTGAGGAAATCACTGGTAGACTCTACTAGGTTTATCACCAGTCAGTATGAAAGAATGCTGAAAATAAAAGGAGGGGGAGATGCTTTTTAGTTGTCATATTTTACTTACATCTCAGAACAAGTTATCATTTTAATTCTTAGAAAAGTTTTATTAAAATTATATTTTCTTCAGATTGTCCATATAAACCATTTAACCCATTATTCCATAAAGGGACATAATAAAGTAGCATATAAACAATTTTTTGCATTGAAGAAAATAACATCAGATATTAAGAAATAACATTCAGTATCTCTAATTGAAAAGCACCGTGGCAACATTAAATTGTTTAGAAGTAGAAAGATAAGAACAGACTGCAACCTAAAGAAGGAAGAAGGGTCTTCTCTGACTCCGAATTCAAGAGTACAGTCTACCATGGTGGTGAAGGCATTCATTCACATGTATACACATATACAGAAGTAAAAAAATTAAATATTACAAAAAATAAAGTGAAATATTTCATTATATACCACTGTTTTGCCTGGAACACATTCTCTAGACCACACTGTGCTCAGACTTCTGGCAATCACTGCACCTACCTCTGCCTGTTGTGTGCTGTGATCTTGATCTGGTATGTATAATTTGTCAGTAGTTTGTATGAGTAATATGGTTCCCTCTGGTTTTTAAAATTATCTAGGCATTACTTATCTCTCACATTGTCTAACCCCTCCAACATGGTTTCCCCAATTAAGATACCCCCATTCCCCCCCCTTTCTCCCTTACTAATACCCTTCTCCTATGGTCCTACCTCTCTTGTGCTTCTTCTTTCCCTTTACCGCCTAGGTTCTTTGTATACCCTTCCCTCTCCCCTCCCTTAAACTAACCCAATTTTTATCCATATGTCCATATCCTTATTAAGGCCTGTTTCCCGCTGTTCTCATTCAGGTTCTTTCTTTTCCTTTACCTCCCTGGTTCCTTTCCATTATCCTGGTTCCTGTAGTTATGTCTGGATACATACTCACTTATCAGGATTTGGTTCTAGGATCCACATATGAGGGAGACCATACGTCGATTTTTTTTTCTGAGTCTGTGTTACTTCACTTAGTATAAGTTTCTCATTCTATACATTTACCTGCAAATTTCACTGTAGCTAACTGTCCTGATAAACTGCCTTTGCCACCGTCACTGAGAACTTTCTGAGGAAATGAAAAAGTGTCCCTCAATCTGCCAGGTTTTTTGTTTGTTTGTTTGTTTTTTTGGAGGGGGGTGGTTAAGACATGGTCTCCCTGTAGCCTTAGCTGGACTGAAACTCACTATGTAGACCAGGCTGGCCTTGAACTCATAGAGATCTGCTTGCCTCTGCCTCCCAAGTGCTGTGACTACAATTGTGCACCACCACACCCGGCTTTGAATCTGCCTTTTTCTGATGCTGTTACAGTTCAGGGTAGGCCTAAGCAAAAATGGCTTCTGCTTTCTTCACTTAGGAATTATGGCATTTTGTTCTTATGCTTATGTCTAACTATCCCTGTTTTGTGTGGTATTTAATTTTATTAATAATTTACATCATTTTAAACTATTCTAATTTATCCATTTTATTTATTTTTCCTTTTCAAAACAGTTTCTTAAATGACTTGCATAATTTCTGTAATGGTCCTTGAAGAGATTACCAATTGACCTAAATCAAGCTGGACTTGGTGATGTGTATCTATAATCCCAGCACTTGGGAGATGGATTCAGGAGGAGTAGGAGTTCAAGGCCAATCCTGACTACATAGAAAATTGGAAGCCAACTTGTGTTTCATCCAAACCAGTATAAAAACAAACTAACAAATAAATCCTAAATCTCTACCAAAGACAGAATAACTTTTGCTGATTGCATTAAACTTTCAGGCATGTGTTCCCACTTTGCAGTGATTTCAGTTATCAAAGATACTTCATTGTATACTTAAATATAACAAATGCATTGAGCATGTAATCACAGCACCATATGACATTTTTAAAAAAGAAAAAATTTAGAGCTGTATGTATTATTCAATAACAGTATTCTAAATTATAAATTTTTTCAATTACAAAACAGGCTAAAATACCTTTTTTCTATCCATCCTAAAAATCATACTATAATGCTAACTGAAATAACTAGCCTTCTCATATAAGGACCATTTTCAAAAAGACAAGAAAATTTTGGTTGAATATGACTCAACTTTAATTGACATGTTTTTAGATGAAAAATGTAAGTTTAGATTGTCCACCACTAAACCACTCTAAGTAAAATGCTATTCTGATATTTTTATAGAATATCAGTACTTCCATAGTATTCTGTGTTTAGGTGTAATAATAGAGCAAAGCAGCTGACAGGAAAATCAAAGAAAAATAGAAACAATGTGGCATTATGCAGCACTATATCAAAGAACCTTAAGAACAGAATATATCTATCTATCTATCTATCTATATATCTATATATATATATATATATATATCATCTATCTATCTATGTGTATGTGTGTGTGTGTGTGTGTGTGTGTGTGTATTCATTGTAGCAAACCCACCTGAATCAATATAATAAAAGAAACAGGAGGGAAATAGGAAGGAAGGAGGGAGGGAGGAATCAAGAGAGGAGAGCAACACGTATATGCATGCATGTATCACCTGAAAAAACTTCTATGATGGCTTTCTGAAATACTTAGTAAAGATTTGGCAAAGGAAAAAATTAATCTCGTTGGCACTTTCCAGAAAATAATATAAGGCGATAAATATCACGCAGACTGACATCTGTAATACTCTGTCCAGTGAGGTAGAAACTAGTTTTCTGCTTGACTGCTCAGCCTAAGAGCAATGACTTTCAGCAAGAAAACAAAGCAAACTGGGACAGAGGTGCATTAAAGGAAAGCTTAAAGATGATGGATGAAATAGAGAGTGCCATTTTCACAGTTTATTGGAGACTTAGAATAACTTGTGGTGAGAATTTTAAATATGCTCTACCACTTTGCTGTTATTCTTTTGTTAATAGTGTACAATAATTAAGCTTCTTACCATTATATATTTTTATTATTGCCACTAGATTCATATAATTAAAATACTTTAATGCAATTTCAGTTGCATTTACAAACAGTAAATTCTCTCTGGCAGTAGTACAGATTCAAGACTATTAATAAATATTGGTATTTTTTCTATAATTTGAATATATTCCCATTGTGTCAGTACTGTTTCCCTAGCATTTTGACTCACAGAAATAGTTACTAATATGTTCTGCAATGCTGTAGTTGAAGAGATCTGACAGCTTTGTTTCATATGCATAAGACACTGTACCCTGTTGCAGTGTATAATGGTTGAGATCTTTAATCAGTATTTAATGTGTTTTTCTATGAATAGCATCATTTAGCATTGCCTTTACACTAAACATCATCTGCCTGAGTGGCAAATAGAGAAGATACAAAGGCTTTCTGGGAACACTTTGCTGTTTATTGTGATGCACAGACTATAGAGTATTTCAATTTCAACTGCTGTTTTGTCTCAAAACTGAAAACTCTTGCTGTAGAGGAAATGAGGCGGCTGTAAAGGTATATTGATGTTTCCATAGACATTTCAGAGTCAATTCTGCTTACAGTCTATTTCATAGAAAGGAAGTGTAACTCGTGTTTCTCTGTGTGTAACTTTATGCTTACCTGTAACTTCATCATTGTTCTGGTTTGTTTCTTCATTGCTGTGACAAAATACTCTAACCACTACAAACTTGGGGAGGAAAGGGTTTATTTAGCTTATATATCCTGGGTCACAGTTCATCTGGGAGCCCAAGGTAGGAACTCAGGGCAGGAACCTGGAGGCAGGAGCTGGAACACAGGCCATGGAGGAACGCTGCTTCCTGGCTTGTTCCCCTGGCCCCTGCTCAGCCTACTTTCTTATGCAACATAGGCCCACCTGCCCAGGGATGGCACCACCCACAGTGGGCTGGGCCCTCCCACATCACTCATCAAGAAGATTCCCCTCAGACATGGCCACAGACCAGTCCAATAGAGGAAATTCCCCAATTGAGGCTCCCTCAACCCAGGTGTGTCAAGTTGACACTAAAGCTAAACAGCACAATCATCATCTCCCAAATTTCCAAAGTTAAAGCAATATAGTGACCCATATTTACATGTTTGACAGAGCTGTCTTGTTTGTGGGGGGCAAAATCCCTATACAGTTCCTCTTTCTTACAGTGATTTAGAGTCATGACTGTTGGTAGACTTCCTTCACATCCAATACATATATATAT
>NW_008344644.1:3382157-3389597 GCF_000622305.1 Nannospalax galili
ACAAAGAGTAATTATTCCCATATTCAAAGTAAATAGTATTTCTAGGTGTGGATAATTGAAATAAAACATAACAAATAATCTAAAACATGATTTCTGTTCTCAAGTACTATGCATTTTCCCACAATTAAAGGGCAAGGACCATATCTTACAGATGATGTTGTACAGTCTCAGTATTTAGTACAGTGAGCAAATTAAAGATATTTTGTGCTCTTTATAAATGTTCCCAACACATTTTTTTACATCACTTGAGCTTCCAGATTGTTTTTATTTCTCCAATTATTTTTTAAAACAATATTTTGAGGGCAGGAATTTCCTGATTTTAAAATTAAGCATAAGTACGTAAGTGACCTCACTTTGTCTCACTTTGTAATTGTGGTATTTAAATTTCCAAACTAATAATTATAACTTTAGAGATTTCATGTGTATTTAATTAAAATATTCATCCTTCTTTTAAACTTAGAGTAGTAGATAACATTTAATTTAGTCTAGAATTTAGAAAGTTTTACAGTTGGACTTCCTTGCATGCTAACATTTTCATAGTTATTGTAGTACTGGAAAGTTTCCCAAGATTTTTAATGAAACACCTTGTGGCTGTAACAAAATAGTCAATGCTAGGTATTTTATAAAGATAAAAGAAGTTTAATTAACTAAGAATTTTGGATGCTTAAAGTCTGAGATCAGCAGCTTCATCAGTCCAATCTTTGGCAAGAGCCAACATTAGCTAAAATGGTGTCCAAAACAAGGTGAAGAGGAGGAAGTGGCCGTCTTTAGAAAGTCCTAAGATCATGGGGTGGCTTCGCATTGTAAGGAAAGTAAACTAACCACAAGAAATGTACTGATTTTCCTATCATGAGACAAATTTTAAACAAAGCAAAATAATCTACTACATTCTTAACTGATTTTATGAGAACATTACCATAACTTGGATTTTTTTTCTTTTATCTTTATCCTGTCCATGTCTTTTCAAGACCATTCCAGTCTTATATGAAGGTTTTTATATAAAGTATATGTTTTACCATTTAGACTAAAACAACATGCTATTTAAAGAGTAGCATTCCCTTCATCAACAGACAGTTAAACAAAAGAGCAATGATGTCTTCCTGGGAAGATTTCCAAGACTATCCCCAGCATCTGTCAGTATAGGCTAGGGACTCTGGCCTCCAGGAGATAATTGGCAATATATGGCAACATTGTTTTATATATAATATGCTTATAATATATGATAGGTAAAGGCCACAGACATAACTAAGGATCACCCCCCCATGTGTAAAATGGACCACATGAGTAGAATTATCTGGTTCAAATGCCTTTAGTTAGTGCCAAAAATAACAGACCATGATTAATTATATAAATATATATTTCTTATATCTATCTATCATCTGTCTATCATCTATCTAATTGATGCTAGATCATTAATTGCCACGGTCTGTACTTACATGTGACAGATTATATTACTGTTCTCCATTCATATGGTCAAAACTATGATGGCAATCATCACGGGAAAACGTTGAATGTTTTGCTGAAGCACTGCTAGATGGTATCTGTTGCTTTTGTGTTATCTTCACTAACAGCTATGTTATCACTGAAGGAAATTAAATTGGACTGCCACAGTTTTCCTTGGACAAAGTCACCCTGATTGCTCCCCAGTGTACTGTATCCCAAGCCATAGCCAGTGATTACGTATTGCCGGTATGATGGTTTACCCCAGTATTTCATCTGGATTAATTTGACCATGATATAATAACCAGATGTCTTTTCTGTCTGGAAGAGAGTGAAATGGATGAATTGAGATTTTAATATAGATGTATCTTTCAAGGTTCTGTTTTTTACTTTCCCACACATTTTGTTTTGCCAGCTCTTTGCTGTACTTGCATTAAGCATTCTCTGGATACAATTCTACTCCCAGGTGCTGCTGCGCTGACAGCTGTTAATGAAGCCAGATGATTTACTTCTGTGAAAGCTTCCATTTTGTATCATTTCCTCATGTAGAAAATAATTACCTGCTTAAATCCTGTCTACTTGTTAAGATCCTGACTTTTTGTTATATCTATTATCTTTTCCTTTCTCAAGCTGAAAGTAAGTTTATTATATAGGCCAATTTAAAAAAGAAAATTCTATTCTGTTTACATATCAAAGTGTCCTGATTCTCAGGATTTTTGGTAGAATTTCACTGTTTGATGTGAATCCCCTATCTTTTAAAATGAAAGGGTGATCTAGAAATTTTTCCTCATTAACAGGAAGAGAAAACATGAAAATGTAAGGTTTAGATAGTATAATTATCATTATGAATATTTACTTCCTGTATTTGGAAAATACAACACACATTCCCATATGTTTCAAGTGGTATAATAGCTTAGAACTGTATCTCTGATGTTGACACCAAGAACTAGTTATTAAAGGAATAGGGTAGCTGTGTGTTGGTGTTTACATGTTGTATATGTGTGTTTACATGTTTCTGTGTGTGTTTAGGTGTACGTGTATATATGTACATGTGTGTGTGACTGTGAGGATCAGACATCTATGTTAGGTATCTTCCTCAATTATTTTCTATCTTATTTTTTGAGGAAAGGTCTCACTAAACCTGTAGTTCACTGGACCAGCTAGACTGGCTTACGAGCAAAGCTTAGGATCCACCTGCCTTCACAATGCTGCAGTTACTGGCATTTTGCAATGCCCAGCACTTTTATGTGGATTCTTGAGAATCAAACTCAGATTTTCATGCTCATGCAGTGAGCACTTTACTTAGTGAGGCATCTCCCCAGCCCTATTGTCATTTTTGTGTTTATTTCTCAACTAATATTTGAAACAGAAAAAGAGGCATGTGCCACCACACCCTGCTTTGAGTAACTTCAAACTTTGCTTTATCTCATGTTCTTAGAAATGTGCCTTTAGTACCTAAGCAAAAAACAGTTTTATAATTAAATTTACCAACTGCTGAACAAGTTTTTAAACTGACTTTTACCATGTATATAATTAAGATTTCTCTAACATATGTGACTTTAAACAATAGTATCTGTGTATTTTTAGTATATTCAGCTTTTTTTTTGGAAAACAGTAGGCGTGCATCTTCTCTCATTCTTTGATTTAGCATAGATAATTTTCATGATATAAACATTATATGTGATTATATATATGTTTAAAAGTTTAAGAAAGTGTGTCCATTGCTATGTTATATGAATTGCTTGGTTTAAATGGATTCTCCTAAGGAAAAATGATATTTGAAACTAACTTTGGACATTAAAACTTATCTTGAGGGCTGGAGAGGTAGCTCAATGGTTAAGAACATTGGCTATTCTTACAGAAGACCTGGATTCGAATCCCAGCACCAACATGGCAGCTAACAACTGTCCGTAAGTCCAGTTCCAGAGGATCTGACAGCCTCTTTCGTCCTTCGTGGGCATTGCGTGACACGGTGCACTTACCTACATGCAGGCAATACACACATGCACATAAAATAAAAATAAATAATAAAATATTAAAAATAAAACATACTGAAAGCCATTTCCTTTGGTATTTCAACTATCATTACACACACAATATGATTGTAACTATCTTCGGTTGGCCACCATTCCATTGTTAAGATTCCATTTTCCTTCATCTGCTATTTGCACTACATTCTAAGACATTTTACATTTATGTAGTTATATATGTAATAAATTCATTTTTTCAAATTAAAGGTATAAGATTTATCTGAAACATAAATTTTAGAGATCTAGTCAAGAAGGAAAATTAAAAGCAACAAAATTTATCTAGAGATGTTCTTTTGTCACTTCTGATGAACTCTTCCAACTTTATCCTCTTTAATAATGATGAACTTTCTTTTGCACTCTGGATCTTTCCTAATGATATATATATATATATATATATATGTTTAGTGGTTAACATGGCATGTAACAACCAGTTCTAGGGTATCCAACACCTTCTGGCTTCTACAGGCTTTACACAATATGAATGCACTTACATATCTGCAAGAAAAACATTTATACACATAGAATAAAAATCAATAAATCAAAAGATAATATATAAAACAAACATATGTCTCAGAATTATATATATAACTTACACTTTTATCTTATAAGTCAACTCTTTCAATTTATATGTTAGCTATTCTGTTGAACAAAAGCTGTAAACAAGGAAACAAAGGTAAATTAATAAAAAAATCATGAAAAGGTATTAAAAATAATAACAAAGTTAAAATAAATTTCCATTTTATTCCATTAAGAATTATTCTATGTAATAAATTTTGTTGTTCTTCATAATATATACTCTACTTGTACTTCAATGACCAGTAAAATTCAGAACCTTTAAAATATGTCAGAATTTTGTGTTTTACTCCTTCTCTTTTCATCATTAAACAAACATTTGTATACATATAATCACCTATAATATTTCTTTTTTAAATGTCTTCATTGATTCAAGAACTTCACACAATGTACATTGGTCATATTCAGTCCCCGTGTCTACTCTAACCTTATTAACCCTCGTGACCATTTTCTAATCTCTATTATTGTTTGTGTCTTTTTAAAACACCTATTAAGTCTAATCTGTTTTTCATAAATGCTCTTGGGTGGGGTTTTGGTATCTATTCCTTCCAGCCTGATCAACCTACCAGGTGTCACACCAGTAAGAACATCTTACTCTCCCTTTCCTAGTAACTATCAATTAACAATAGATCTTCCCCTATGACTGGGGCTTTCTGCATTCCTTCCACAATCCGTGCTTGGCCTCTGTCTGGCTTGGGTTTGCAAAAGTCCTGTGAATGCTGTCATATGGGTTCATATGCACAACTACCCTGTGGTGTCCACACAACACAGTTTCCTCATATTCATGTACTGTCTTACTATGCCAACATTACAGTTGCCTGAACAAAAAGCTTGACTCTTAAATTTAGTTTTTAAGATTTGTGCCAAACTTGGAGGGCACTCACTGTTCCCATATATCTTTTGGAACCATCTGTTTCCTGAAACTGTGTTATTGGAACTGTGTTGCTGGAACTCTGTCCCTGGAACTGTGTCCCCAAGTCTGGCCCCACTCATAATTTTATTCAAAATGGTTTCTGCAGCTATCATTGCAGAAGAATAAGTTTGGCTCCACCTTAATAGCAACAGATCATCAGACTTTTTCATTCCTAAATCTAGAATATCTCATTCATCCAAGGTCAGTTCTTCTTCCTAATCTTCATTGTGTGCAGTGAAGATGGGTATGCTTGCTCTTAATGCTTTGATATGTTAATTCTCAAGCATACCCACATTTATTCATTATATTTTTGGGTAAAGTACCAACTTGAGGTTGCCAAGGAAACATTAGGTACCTAGGCAACAAGACAGAAGAGCACATGGTTTTGCTGTAATTAATTGAAAGTAGTCTAGATTATGTCCATTTATAAAAGTCATCCCTATATTTATCTATCACCTCTGGCTCTTACCATCTTTCTTCCTCCTCTACTGCAGTGATCCCTGAGCCTTGGGAAGAGAGGGTAATATAGAGGTGTTTCATTTATGTCTGAGGACTCCCAGTCTTTTATTTTCTGCATATTGACCAGTTGTGGGTCTCTGTGTTAACGGCTATTTGCTGTAAGAAGAAGCTTGTCAGGCGAGAGTTGAGAGATTCAATAATCTATTGGTATAACAATAAGTCATTGTGAATCAGTTTAATACTATGTTGATTTAGCAGAATGATAGTGGTAGGTTCTCCCCTGTGTCCTGTGACCTGTCAAGCCACAGGTTCTTGTCCCTGATAACAGCATCTGTTATGGTCTCCATCTCGTAAAGCAGCCCTTAGGTTCAATTAGAAGATTGTTGGTTACTCCCATAACATCTGTGCCACTATTGTACCTTGGGCATATCTTACCAAGTTGTTATTAAAGTTCACAGGGCATACAGGTGGGTAAAGCTGATGATTTCCATTCTTTTCCAGTAACATGCATAGCACCTTTTAATACTACGAAAGCTAGCCAGCAAGGATGAACCTTCAAGGTTAGAATCAGCTTGATGTCTCCTTGTTTGTTCTGAAACTCAGGTATATAGTATCTTTTGCAATAGGGTCTTGCCATCAATTTCTGGTGAGTAACCAAGTACAATAGCCAGTATTGTTTGATGCATAAGGGGTCTCTCTGGTCAACAACTCCAAAGGACAAAGTCCATTCCTGGCATTGCATTTTCCATTTGCTAGCTTGTGGTGTCTATGATAGCCACTCCAACCTGGTATAGGGTAACTATATTTAAACTCCTTTTATATTATGTATGTACATATATATTGAAAGATACTTTTATACTAGTAGATTTCCATATGACCCATTTTAAAATTTATTTATTTTTATTTTATGTGTATGAGTGTTTGTATATATGTAAGTAAATTACATGCATGCAATGCCCACAGAGACCAGAAGAGGGCATTTGATGCCCTGTAACTGGAGTTACTGACAGTTGTTAGCCACCATGTGGGTACTGAAAACTGAACTCAGGTCCTCTGCAAGAGCAGCCAGTGCTCTTACCTGCTGAGCCATATTTTCAGCCTGATATGACTCAAAAGACTTTTAGTGCTAGTTATTGCTCTTTTTACTCTGTCTTGTGCCCTAACCCCTATTCCCCACACCATTAAACTTTACAGCCTATTATTCCCCTTTCCATTTATATCACTGCATTTATCTCCCCCACCTCCAATGGTGCCGTATTAGTTTCCTGATCTCTAAGGATTTTCCCTTTGAACTGCACATATCTAGAGTTTCAAAGCTAGAATCAAGTTATGACAAAGAACATGCTATGTCTGTGTTTTGGGGTCTAGGTTACCTCATGTAAGATGATTAGTTATAGTTACATTCATTTACCTGCAAATTTTATATAGTTCTTAAATTCAAAATAGTACTCAACCAGAAATTTCTGTTTCTCTGTTTTCTCCATTCCATGGTTATAATGCTTGTTTTCTGTAAGACTTTTTTCATGCTAGGATCCTTATTCAGTTTTTTACTAAGCACCAGATTTTTTTCCTCCTTTTTATTTTTCTTAAATTTACACAATCATTGCACATATTTAAGGAGTGCAGAGCACTCTTTTGATACCTGAGTACATTGTATTATAATTAGATCAATTATTAAAGGACCCATCTCCTTCAGTACAAAATACTTCATGTGAAAGTTCCACATTCTTCAATGCAATACATATTGCAAAAGAACAACATTGAGCAGTCCTCAATCAAATTTTTCAGTAACTATCATGTAAATGGAAGAATATTTTGATTAAAACTCTTAATATGCCAAATTTGCCATATGCATATCAAAGAAAAAAAATATTATATATTCTCAGTATCCTACTGAACAATGACAAAGACAAAAAGTTTACTTTTTAATTATTTTGTAAATATTTCTATGCTGGTATTTTGGAAAACTTATTAATAAAATGATCATATGATCTCAGTTAACATTTAGACATATTTAATTCTGAC
>NW_008344644.1:3389710-3413258 GCF_000622305.1 Nannospalax galili
CAAATTTTTGTGAGATGTATTTTTTACAACTAGAGTCTCTTTAAAAGGTTTGGAATGTAAACTTATCAGCAAGCCATAGTTATGTGCAGAAATAAGATTTTTGAAGTAATAGTTAATTACTTAAATTTTTAAGCAGTTGTCTCATTTGACCTTCATAATGACTTCATGGCTTAATTGTGTATATTATATAAAAGTTAAGAAGTGAGGGGAAGAAACCGTAATATATTGGACAGCTGGTTTGGAAATGTTCTTTATCCAGTTTTCCTCATATTTGTCTATGTGTATAAAAAGACAATAATGTCAGAATCACTGTAACCTGTTACATAGAGATAAAACATTTATTTATTTCTACCCATACTTTAAATTCAGAAATAGAGGGGCTATAGTGATGGCTTAGTGATTAAGAGTGCTTACTGCTCTTGCCGGGGGCCCTGGTTCAGGTCCTAGCATTCACATGGTGGCTCTGGTCCTCTTCTGAGCTCCTCACTATGCATCCATACATGTAGGCAAAACACTTGTACACATAAAAATAAATAAATCTTTATAAAAATTTCATAACTATGTATAAAACTCAATCGATCTTTAGGATGTTGTTTCTTATTATTTAGGAAACAACCAGAGGGGTGCCTGTGGAGAGCATGAAAATTATTTATGAGAGCAGATCAACCATATGAAGGAAGGGAATTGGAGATGATTTTTTAAAAGCAATGAAAGCATTGGGTCTTGGACAATGTGATCTGATAAATAAGGCATCATTTCATTTTCCAAACCTAGAGGAATGTATTTTCTATTACTTTGTAGGATACTGAGAATATATACTACTTTTTTTTCTACCATTATTCTTTGATGACTGAAGGGTAGGAAAGAGTTAAGGTCTTTCGATTACAAGAAAGATAAATGAAAGGATAGCATCTTATAAGGAACCTCTGATAAGCAGAGAAAAATTTGAGCTCTCATTTAAATATGCTACTGGATGTGTTCTCAGTGTTAAAAATATCAGTATATTCAGCTGTATATGGTCAAAATGATCTTGCAAGTCTTTGGCTACTCTGATATTAATAGAGTCTGAATACCTGGAGTTCTAAGAAGGCAAGTTTTTGACAAATTAATGAAATTAAACAAAAAATAATTTATAAGTAACCAAATGAATATTTTATCAAATTAAAAATGTTTCAATGTACTTTTCATAGTTAATTGTTTTGTCTTCTTGCAAAAAAATAATAATACAGTGAGAAGAAAGTAAAATTATTATTAAAGCATACCAAATTTTACAGAAAATATGGACCGAAGTAATCATGGAAATATTGGAAATAGTAAGATAGATACAATGTGATGTTAACATGGTTAAAAAAACTTCAACAACTGCAAATCATATTTCAGATGACCAATTATACTGGGTCTAGTTAAAAATGATAGTTGTATTAACTTAGAATGAAAATGAGTTTG
This sequence comes from Nannospalax galili, assembly GCF_000622305.1. Classification (NCBI taxonomy): domain Eukaryota; kingdom Metazoa; phylum Chordata; class Mammalia; order Rodentia; family Spalacidae; genus Nannospalax; species Nannospalax galili. The sequence continues at coordinate 3,391,157 of NW_008344644.1, forward strand.
AAAAGTTATTCTAAGAGCTTAACTAAAATATAAACTTACATAAGCAATTCATTTGCTGTTGGTTTTAAAACTCATCTCACATGTTAAAAAATTATGATATGAGTAACTAATTTCAATTTTTTTCAGTTGACTTTATTTTTGGTGAAGTCTTAAAATTATGGAAATTATATTTTATTTTACTGTGATTGCTACAGTATGCATGCAATAAATCATTTATTTAAGTGTAAATTGTGTACTGCTTTTTGGGGGGGATTTTTGTTCTTTGATAATGAAATACCATGTTTTGTTTCCTTGATTGTAGACAAAAGGTTCTCAAACTATGACAGCCGCTGGCACTCAGAAAAAAGTTAAGAGAACACTACCAAATCCCCCTCCAGAGGAGGTATCCACAGGAACTCAATCAACTTACAGCACAATGGGCACTGTTTCCAGGAGAAGGATATGCAGAACCAACACCATGGCTCGAGCCAAGATTCTCCAGGACATAGACAGAGAGCTTGATCTTGTGGAAAGAGAGTCTGCCAAGCTTAGAAAGAAGCAAGCTGAACTGGATGAAGAAGAAAAGGAAATTGATGCCAAGCTACGGTACCTGGAAATGGGAATTAACAGGAGGAAAGAGGCATTATTGAAAGAGAGAGAGAAGAGAGAGCGTGCCTACCTGCAGGGTGTAGCTGAGGATCGTGATTATATGTCTGACAGTGAAGTCAGCAGCACCAGACCAACAAGGATAGAAAGTCAGCACGGTGTTGAGAGACCACGAACCGCTCCCCAAACTGAATTCAGCCAGTTTATACCACCACAAACCCAAACAGAATCTCAGCTAGTTCCTCCTACAAGTCCCTATACACAATACCAGTACTCTTCTCCTGCTCTGCCTACCCAAGCACCGACTCCATACACCCAACAATCTCATTTTCAGCAGCAAACATTGTACCATCAGCAAGTCTCACCTTATCAGACTCAACCAACCTTCCAAGCCGTGGCAACAATGTCCTTCACACCCCAAGCTCAGCCCACTCCAACCCCACAACCATCTTATCAGTTACCATCCCAGATGATGGTGATACAACAGAAGCCTCGGCAAACAACACTGTATTTGGAGCCCAAGATAACATCCAACTATGAAGTGATTCGCAACCAACCCCTGATGATAGCTCCTGTTTCTACTGATAATACATATGCCGTTTCCCATCTTGGGAGTAAGTACAATAGTTTAGACTTGAGAATAGGTTTGGAGGAAAGAAGCAGCATGGCAAGCAGTCCGATATCAAGCATATCTGCAGACTCTTTCTATGCAGACATTGACCACCACACTTCGCGGAATTATGTCTTAATAGATGATATTGGAGAGATTACCAAGGGGACAGCAGCATTAAGCACAGCATTTAGTCTTCACGAAAAGGATCTGTCCAAAACAGACCGTCTCCTTAGACCCACAGAGACACGTAGGTCTCAAGAAGTGACAGATTTCCTAGCACCTTTGCAGACTTCCTCCAGATTGCATAGTTATGTGAAAGCAGACGAAGACTCAATGGATGATCCTTATGAGTTGAAGCTTCTGAAACACCAGATTAAACAAGAGTTCCGCAGGGGAACAGAGAGTCTAGATCACCTTGCTGGTCTTTCACATTATTATCATTCTGATACAAGCTATAGACACTTCCCCAAATCTGAGAAGTACAGCATCAGTAGACTCACACTTGAAAAGCAAGCAGCCAAACAATTACCAGCAGCCATACTTTACCAAAAGCAGTCAAAGCATAAGAAATCATTAATTGACCCTAAAATATCAAAGTTTTCACCTATTCAAGAAAGCAGAGACCTTGAACCTGATTATTCAAGCTATATGACTTCCAGCACTTCATCTATTGGTGGTATTTCTTCTAGGGCAAGGCTTCTTCAAGATGATATCACTTTTGGCCTCAGAAAAAATATTACAGATCAACAAAAGTTTATGGGATCATCACTTGGCTCTGGACTGGGCACATTAGGAAGTACCATTCGGTCAGCTCTGCAGGATGAAGCAGATAAGCCATATAGCAGTGGCAGCAGGTCCAGGCCTTCCTCCAGACCATCTTCTGTCTATGGACTTGATTTATCAATTAAGAGAGATTCTTCCAGCTCATCACTAAGACTAAAAGCACAAGAGGCCGAAGCTCTCGATGTGTCCTTTGGTCACTCATCCTCTTCTGCCAGAACTAAGCCTACCAGTTTGCCAATCAGCCAGAGTAGAGGAAGGATACCAATTGTAGCCCAGAATTCTGAGGAGGAAAGTCCCCTCAGTCCTGTTGGCCAACCAATGGGAATGGCCAGGGCTGCAGCTGGACCCCTGCCACCCATATCTGCAGATACAAGGGATCAGTTTGGATCAAGTCACTCATTGCCTGAAGTTCAACAGCATATGAGAGAAGAATCACGGACACGGGGGTATGACCGTGACATAGCTTTCATCATGGATGACTTCCAACATGCCATGTCAGACAGTGAAGGTAAATTGGGCCTCAGACTACCCTGTTACTCTCAAAACTCAAACCCTTACCTTTTTGCATGCTTAATTTTCCTTCTCGAAAGATGTATTCTTTCTTGGTGTGTGTTTTGCATGTTTACTTCTAATTTATTTCTTGTACATGGAAATTTTATCTTGTGTATTGATTTTGTGGCATGTTATTCTCTGATTAATTTTAGTCTATTATTTTATTCTGTTTCTTGTTTGTTGGTTTGCTTGTTTCCTGTCTTCTTTTCTTAAACAATTATTAAATAATTCTATCAATAAAATATGGTCATCTTTTAAATCCATAATTTGGAAGCTTTTCTTTGTATGGCACTTTTCATTTTTAAAAATATATTTAGATATATGTAGTCAGTTTTAGTTTGTGTAATCATTAAAGGTTAGAGCCAATAAGAACTGTTTGACTAGATGTTGTGATAGAGATAACTGTTCACTAGGTCAGAGGTTATTCTATTTTTGAGAACTTTTCAGTTTCTGATCTTAGTATAATATATAATTTTATGATTCTCATTAAATTTGTTTCATCTCCCTTCATTATGAAGACTACAACTGACAAATTTGTACATTCGTGTTACATGCTACAAAATTTAATTCTGATTGAGATATTGAAAAAGAAATCTTTTTAGTATATATAAAACAATCTATTTAAAACTCAAAAGATAAAAACTGCTTTGCAGAGTGAGACTGTTGGAGTTCAGGACTTCGTGTTTTGTCCAGTTGACTTTTCTTTGCCTTTGCCTTTCTAACATTACATATTGCTGTACAAACTTGTTTTTCTAGTTTTTCATGTTGAACAAGTACCCACTAAACTAAAATGTGGTTTGAAGTAGAAATTGTACTTGTTTAATCATATAGAACCATAAAAATTTTAGAAAGTTCTAAGTGTGGCGGCACACACCTTTAATCCCAGCACTTGGGAGGCAGAGGCAGGTGGATCTCTGTGAGGTCGAGGCCAGCCTGGTCTACATAGTGAGTTCCAGGTCAGCTGGAACTACAGGAAGACCCTGTCTCAAAAAGACACCCCCCCTCAAAAAAATAGCTCCTACTTTTAAAATTGAACATATTCAGAAACCAAGGTTTCAGTGTGGAGAAAGATTGGGAACACAGATAGAGACTTTTGATGCCTTAACTGCCTTAACTATTACCTATGTCTCAAAAAGACCAAAAAAAAATTTTTTTTAAGAAAGTAATCCAGTGCAGACTATAATTTTGAACACAGAGAAGTTGTAATAGGGCATGCCATAATTTTCTCTTATTTATTTATTTAGACAGATCTTACTCTATAGCTCATGCTGAGTTGGAACTCACTATGCAGATCGGGCTGGCTTCATTTATGGTGATTCTTCTGCCTCAGCCTTATGAGTGATTTTGCCAGTTGTTTGAGCCACGATGCCTAGCCTTTTGTGATAGGTAATTCCCTCTGTAGTTTGTGTTTGAATATATGCAGGCTTGAGGTCCTGGAAATAAAATATTTCTGAGCAAATAAAAACATTATTATCTCATTCTTTTGGAGACCAGAACTAATGTTAATATCTCCCTTTTAAAACTTCCTTGGTGAAAACTCACAGGGAAATATGTTCATGAAAAGCATTTTCTTTCTATTTTTTTATGTAGATAGATATATGATTTTAGACACTGAAGTACAGAAGTTTTACTGAGATAAATGGTACTGAAATAAAACAGATCATTTATTTTCTTTTGAAATTTCAGTAGACTGGTCTCCTTTTTATTTGTTTTCCTCTTTCCTACCTCACTGGTTGACCATTTTTATTGACAGTTTGTCACTTAAATAAAACACTCTATTTGTATATTTTTTTACTAGACCAAATCTACATAACTTACTAGAAATTGTGATAGTATGTGAAAACAGTTGTCCTTTTTTTTCTAACACACATTATACACATATAGAATGATTGTTGAAAAGAGTAGTAAGCCTCTTCAATATACATATCTGTAAAAATAAAAGAAAAACTCTTGGGGATTTATGGTAAACATCACCTAAAGGCTATGTGCAACAGAGATCAACAATTTTCTGTAAAGTTTGACAAATGGAGTTATTCTCTTGAATCTTTCTTTAGCTGGGTGTTAGATATGTAGATACTTACAGCTATCTCAGTATGTAGCATGTATTTGATTCCATCAATACTAGATTAACTCACTATTCCTTATTTCTGTGTTTGAATGGTGCATGTTCGTATTCATCAATGACTAGACTACTGTTTTGATAAAAAATGTAAGCTATCAGGCATCCTTCAGAACAATGAGGTGAATAAAGATGATGCCAAAGTAGAAAGCATTGAAGAGAAATTTAAGAACTAAAATGTGTTTGAAATGAGGCAGACGAAATTTATTCACAAAGTTATCAATACAGAATTTTGTAAAGAGCAGCTATGACAATTTGAATTAATTTAGTAACTCTATGTGTTTCAATCATACTATTTGTGTTTAAAAGATTTGCACAGAAGCCTGACATGGCAGCACCCATCTTTAATCCCTCTACTCAGGAGGCAGAGGCAGACAGATCTCTGTGAAATACAGGTTAACCTGGGATGGTCTACATATGGAATTCCAAGCTAGCTGGGACTACATAGTAAGACTTTGTCTCAGAAAAGAAAAAAAAAAGTTTTGCACAGTAAAATATTAAATATTTTCTTTGTTTTCACAACACGTGACTTTTTTTCTAATGAGCAATGCTCTTTTAATTGAAATCATGAATTCCGTAAATATTTAAGGAAGAAAAAAATAGTTCCTGTAACAGCAGCCCTGAGGCACAGACAAGCAGATCCCTGGGGCTCACTCACCAGCCATGTTAACCAAAAGAGAAACTCCAGGTTAAGTGAGGTACCATGTCTCAAAAAAATAAAATAAAATAAAATAAAAATAAGGTGGAGAAGGTATTGAAAAAGACATCCTGATAACAGTCTCTGGTCCACACATGGCTATACTGGCAAGTGCAGGTACACCCACAGAGGGGCATATATACATATATTTTAAAAAGATTTTCTCAATCCCATTTTTCTTAGTGTTTATAAACTCAAAATGTTAGGGAATTTTTACATAAATTTTAGCAGATATAATCTTATCCCTGTATTTAACTATTAAGATAATTTTTGAACAGTATAAGATGCATTAGTTTATTTAGTATCAAATGTGCTGTTTGCAAATTTTTCTGCACTCCCTCTGAATTCAGTTAAACTTGCTGCAGACTATCAGGTGCTCTTCAGCTGTATTCTCTAGGACTCTATTTTCTTCCTCTTTTGACTTGTCACTTGGAATAAAAGCTAGGCAGGTATAATTTATGTTGCTTAGTATTTATGGTCATTCACAAATCTACTTTTACCACCACAGTCCTGTGTTGAAAATATTATTTTAAATGCGGCTTGTCCCACTGCCCCCAAAAGTAGATAGGTTGATAGATGGATTTTTATAAAACTATAATGAGGCCCAAAAATTCCAGCATAAAAGTGGGAAAGTGAGTAAGAAACTCCATCTCCAGCTGAGGAACTATTGGTAACCAATAGCTGCTGGGAGGAGGAAAGTCAATCTTTATCAAGGGTTAAACTTTGGGTAGATTAACCAGGCTCCAGTGGATGAGAGCACAAATTAGACTCAATAGGCCATTATATAAATATATGTTTACACATATATGTATATATTTATGTATGTATATATATATATATGAATAGAGTACATGAAATCAGGTGGGGGAGTAGTAAGGGGATGCAGATGGGGGTATAAATATGATAATATGTTGTGTGGAATTCACAAAAATTCAATTAAAAATCATGAAAAACAAATATATAAAACTATTTGACCACTATGTGATACTGATCAGAATTAAACTCTTTGTCAGACCATTCTTATGAGTAACATTACATTTTCAAATAGTTTATTTGAATTTTGCTTTGAAAAATTCAATATTACTAACTTTTCATAGAGGGTATTAAATTCTAGAAAATTATTTGAACCAGCTTGAAAGAAACATGTTATTTTTTTTTCTTTTTGGTCTTTTTGAGACAGGGTGTCCTCCTAGCCCTAGCTGGCCTAGAACTTGCTATGTAGACTTGGCTGGCCTCCATCTTACAGAGATCCTCCTGTCTCTGCCTCCCGAGTGCCAGAGTAAAGGTGAGTACCACTTCACTCAGCACAGAAGCATGTTGCTTTTTGTAAATTATATTTTTATTGTGCCTCCACTATGGCAAATAAAACCACTGTTATAAACAGCTAACCCTAATATATACCTCAATTTAATTTAATTTAATTTAATTAGTACTCAATATTTTTACTCAATTTAAATAAAACTCAATAAGGAAGATAGAATTCAATGCAAAAGCAGATTCACTCAGTCTGGTTGTTTTTGGTTGATTCTATATTCCTATTAAAGATGGTGAATATTCACATTCAGTTCATCTAGGACTATTATTATAAACAGCAGAAAAATCACAGCAAGTAATCAAAACTAGAACTAAACTGATGAATATCCGACCATATTTTTATAGCCATAGCCCCCCAAAACACATGTTTTTAAACTATTGTATTTAAAATGCAATTAGGTAAGTTATATATCCAAATGAAATAACTACTGTATTATTCATGAATCACTTATAGCATTATGAACTATTATTTTCTTTTTTGAGAAATGCATGTAAGATATATACAAAATTATATTCTCCTTAAGGAAATTAAGCATATTCTATTAAGTTCACAGACTGATGATCAAATGATGACTGTTTTATTTTTATTTATCGACTATCTCTTAACATTAAATAATTTTTTGGTAAATTTAGTCACGACTTCAAGTGGACACTGTAGTATACATAATAAGTACTGACTGTGAAGATTGACTATTAATTAGGTTTAGAGACAAATTTTTTGTTTGTTTTCAGTTGTATGTTCTTTTTGAGACAGTGTCTTCCTGTAGCCCCAGCTGTCCTGGGACTCACAATGTAGACCAGGCTGGCCTTGAGCTCACAGAGATCTCTCTGCTAAAGACAAATTATTTTGATATGCTCATACTTATGATGCTTGGCTTCTTTCTCTAGTTGATGACTACTCTATCCTTCACTCATTCAACAAATAATTATTTAAGTTATGCTTTGTGTAAGACAATGCTTTTATTGTTGAGGGAGCAAAAATAACAAAGGAGATATGAGCTTTCTGTATAAGCAATTTAGTTTGATAGGCAAGATCAGTTAAGTATCTGAGTATCCACAATCCAGGCATGCATTCCTGGATTTCCTCAAATCTAAGGTTGATGAAACCATGATATGGCACCTCTCATTTTATATTTACATGGGGAACATGGTGTGCTTAAGGAGCAGTGGTGAATAAAGCCACTGTATACAGCCTTACATACACTGGTGCATACACTGGATTGTCCAAAAAATGATAAGGATAATATGGGGACAAGGTCTTGGGAAGAACTTTTACGGGACAGGTTCCCAGTGTGCTTTCCAAAGGTGGTTAGCTGGGGACCAAGACTATCACCAGGGGTTCCAAGAATATAAAAATTTATAATAAGTCAAATACTATATATTCAGTAAAATGAAATTTTAATCAATATATAATATCCTTAAGAAACCTAGGAAGAACTGATAGAGTAAGGTGAAACATTTTAAATAATATTTGAATGCTTAAAATGTTTTTTAATATTATTAAGTTTTATCATTGTGTAAGTTAATAAACAAGTAATTCTCAAATTTCTAAATCAGTCTTTTATCAGAAAATAATAATTTTATTTGTATTAAAAATTTTTATAGGTGGATTGATTTTTAGATATATTTTAAATATTAAACTACTAAGCTTTTGTGGCACACATGTACCTAGCAGTAACACATAGGATATCCTAGAATTAAATACTTTTATTTATGAATTTAAATAAATGCCATATTTTCAAAAACATATTCATTCAGGTTTAAAACAAGCAGCTATATATTGCTACTTGGTTTATATAAAGCCAGAAATTTAACAGAAACTTACATACTCCAGGGTTGAATTTGCTTTTGACTTTTAGTCGTACATGGTGGGGAAATGCTCATCAATGGAAACTATTAGATTAGGGTTGAATGAAATTATTCTTGTTCCTTTATGTATTTATTTTATCATCTAAACGTTATACTGATTTAAAATATAATTTTGTGTTGTTTTATTTTGTTCTGAGATAATGCACTTTAGAGTGTATCATTTTCAATAGGCTATTCTTTTGTATGAAAACTTTTAAATACTAATGAAAATGATTTTTCTAGTCTCGTTGGGAGTTGTGTCTAAAATGCATGCCATAGCTAACAAGCCCGATGCATGTTAATACCAGAGAACATCTGCTTCCCTCTATCATCTGTATTAGTTGCAGTTGCAATGTATGTTATTTCCTTGGTCTCCAAAGCCTATCACTTGCGTCGTGAGGAAACGGATTGGTTTGATAAACCCAGAGAGTCTCGCTTGGAAAATGGCCATGGTCTGGACCGAAAACTGCCAGAAAGATTGGTTCACTCTAGACCCCTCAGTCAACATCAAGAGCAAGTAAGTGTGATGCTTCAAAATCTTTTAGATTTGTCAACTACAACAGGAGTCAGTTCTAAAATAGAACGCTTTAATATCCTAAATGATTGTCAATGAATTTCACAAGTGATTCCTTTCAGTCACTTAATGAAGAAAGTTCTCCATTTCATCAGCTCTGATCACATCGGATTATAGCTCTGATGCTTCCTCCAGGCAAGTGAAATGATTCATTAATACAGTAGATAATTATAATACTTATATACATCTATAGCACTGACATACAAGGACAATACGTGGTGCTCCTGAAGAGTTTGCAAGAATATTGAGTGACATAACTTTGTGTAGTTATTAATGTTTTCCTAAAATAGCATGTTTGGAAGCTGTGAAATACCAAATATGAGGATAAGCAAGGCAAATCAGATAGGAGAGCAGGAAGGTTTCACATGGAGGGTGGAGGTTTACTGTATGGAAACAGTTGTTTTGCAATCGCTTTCAGATTTTATTTTTTTGACAACTCATAAAATATATATTTTCAATATATTTTATGAATAATGTAACTGAAACATAAGTAAATTTGAGAATTGTATAAATGTTTCCAAAATTTATGATCATACTTTAGTGCAAATGGAGTGATGTCGAGTTTAATCTTGAAAGATTTTTATTTGGGGAGCTGGAGAGATGGCTTGGTAGTTAAGAACACTGGCTGTTCTTGCAGAAGACCCGGGTTTGAATCCCAGCACCCATATGGCAGCTAACAACTGTCCATATCTCCATTTCCAGGGATCTGATAGCCTCTTCTGTCTTCCGTGGGCACTTATCTACATGCAGGCAATACACACATGCATATAAAATAAAAACAATAAATAAAATATTTTAAACAAATGAAAAAGGAAGATTTTTATTTGGAAAAAGTGGAAGTTAATCTGAGTTTTCTTAATTCAGTTGTTTAGCATGTCAGATACTTCAAGGAAGAGCATTCATGATTCTTACGTGGCCCTGAAAGAGATGGCTGACACACTTCATTATGTTAACCCTTCACTTACTCTGCTCAGTGATTTCTATGTATTAATCACAACCATATTTTAAATACCTTCATGATCTACATGCACTTAATTAAATTTATTGCACAATATTTTAATTTGGAAGACACTGATATTGAGGAGTATATAAACACAGTTTTCTGTGTAAGTACTATCAATAAATTATCTCTATCTTCAGATTTGATTTCTTCCTAAGCAATTACAGTTCTCATGGTTAAGTTGTATTAAATGTAATTACCTTTTCTACAAATTTCCATGTTTTGTTTTTCCATCTGCAATCATTTTAGAAAAATATTAAAACTCTATACATTATAAATATCATCTTTTTAGTTTTTTGTCTTTAGTGCATCCTTTATCTGGGGTTGTATTGACTGCTATGAACATATTCATATGCTTTCTTTCTTTCTATTTGGTTTTAATGTATCAGAAGATATTAAACTATGCTTTTCTTTCCATTTCTTGTTATTCTTACCATCATATTTTTAGTTTTATTTTAACTCTCATTATAAAGATCTGGGTAGGAGTGTAGACAAAAATATTTCAACAAGTTTTAAAATCTTAAATTTCCCTTAACCTGCAAATTTTAAAATAATCTCCTTAGCATAATCTTTATTTGCTTTTAAATAGTATAATTATTACATCATACCCATCTGTACCTCTGAAGCTTACTATTTCCTGCAAACCTAATAAAATTAATGAAAATGTAAATGTTATCAAAATCATATCATTTACTACATAAATTGTAGTACTTAAAAAAGACAAATACCCTTTGCTATCTAACACTGTTCCAAAGATTCAGTCCCTAAAGTTTCCTCAAAAGAAATCTCAAAAGATTTCTTCAACTAATTTCTTACTTAGCATTATTTGAGAGTACATAAATGTGATATATAAATATGATATCACAAATTATATTTTGTTCCTAGTTTTCTGATACTGACACCTACAGATGAATGATTTGATCAACTCAGGATAGAATTGATCATATTTTAAATAATTACTTATAGACTGTTGCAATGGCAAATATAAGCAGGAAAAGCTTATTAATTATTTTTTCATTTTTATTCTTATTTCAGGAAGTAAGAAGCTTTAAGATCTTCATTGGTTGAATGAAACAGCCATGTGTATTTTCTTTTTTATAGAAATCTTACACTTTAAAAGTGCATCTTTATTCGATGTACATTAAACTACAAAACAATATTCAATTGTCAAAAATGCAAATGCGTAGTTATAAATTACTTATAAAGTAAACAGCCATACAAGTACTCCAAAGACCATGACCGTGCCCCCAAAGTCTATGTGTCCCTTGTAGATTATAACCTCTCCTTCACAAAAACAAGTAATGAATATGATGGCTGTTGTAGTAATAATTTTTCACTATTCTTTATGTTTTTTCTAAGTAGATTCTAAATAGAAGATAACATGTGCTTTAACTACAAAGCATTCCAGAGTGTAATTACATAAATTTCAAAACTCATGCTTTTTTGCATTGATACCTGTCTTCAGATACTGTCTTCCTCTTTAATTCAGGAACTGTATTTTGGTCTAGAGGATAGCAAAATGGTATTTTTTTATTTAGTTCCCTTCTTTGCATATCTGATAAAAAATTCAATACTTAGATCTTGCAACAAATACACTTAGATGCTGTTATTTGAAAACATGTATAACAAGAATTTATGCTGATAAAGTATTTTGTGGGGGTGAAGAGTAAAGTCAATTGACTAATGCAAACACTAATTTATCTCCTTTAAAAATATTCCACACAAGACTTTGAACAGAAAGAGACTTATGTCTAAAAAATTATTAGAATTATAACCATATCAATGACAAAATAACAAAAAGAGTAAATTCATTTTCTTTCAAATATGTGCGTTTGTGCTTAATCTTTGCACTAGTCAATACAATTCCAAATGTTCTTTGTGAACAAATTGTCTACTCTCAATTATTTTTAAGTTTTTCCTATTTCACTTAATCCGTGAATAGGATTAGTGTCCTTTAGATGGTGATTGTAAAAGTCAGCGTATCATGACTATTATGTAATTCCTTTACTCTCTACAGATATGCCCACATCTTCTGCAAGCCCTATATAGTTGCTGCATTAGGGTACAGTAGTCTCTGCTAAAGGGACCCTGCTTTAGACTCTTGTCACTTGGTTACCTATATTTGTCACTCTTGTTACCATGCATACATGCCCTCCTGCAACAAGACATCCCGGTTACTACTACTATCTTGCAACAAACCTGGAGAACATTCTTTTCCTTTGTGCTTTGGTGTACAGTATGATTTATGTGTTTGATTGTGAATATCTACATCATAGCTGCTCTCTGTCCCATCCACCCTGCCATGTAGGTGTGTAGTGCCCAACACAATGCTGAGTCAAACCACTCAGGTACTCTCTGTCCACTGTAGCAAGCATGCACGGTAATGGAAGTGAATGAATGTGTATAACTATTAGCTATGTTAATGCAAAATTTATTTTATAAATGTGTAGACTCAATTTATGAAATATTTAGAGTTAGGAAAGAAGAATAGTGCATTTTCTGGAATGCTCATAGGCACTAGTTCTCTGCCCCTTAATGTCTCAATTAGACTCGATGCTTCCTTTGGCCATGCTCCTGATACTATTGGTAAAAGGAAAAGCTGCCCCATGACCTGTTCTCTGTCAGGATTTGCCTGCCATTGTGTTTCTGTTTTCTATAATATAGGCTCAGCCATATTGATCATAATTTAAAAGTTTAATGTTTTAGTAAGTGTACTAATAATGCTGGTTGCAAGCAGCCTTAGGAACTATGGGAGACTGAGTGGAGAGTCTCTGAAGGAAACATTCATGGAAATAATGATGTTCAGTATCTCTTCTAATATCATCATAGATATTGACTAAAAGGAAATAATGGCTCACTGATAAAACTATCATGAAAAAATTTAGATGCCTGCTTACTCTTCCAAATTGTCTAATAGATGCGCTGGGATTACATCTGTAGTAACTAGTCTAGAAATTGTAAGCCTGCTCTAAATGCAAAGAAATGTTTTATTTATTTTAACCAAGTGAGGCAACTGGTGTTTAAAAATTATCATTAAACACTATCTAGAATTTTTTTTAATGTTTGAAATAAGAATGAAGTAATATACACCAGTTGTAAGGCATAATCTCTGGTACCAAAGCAAAGTTCATTTATGTAATAGTGTTGAAATAAGACTCAGCATCAGTAGCAGTAAGTGTTACTCCTTCTACTCTGAGGAATTTCTATAGTAATGAGAAAGAGCACCATCAAAAACATAGCCTTTGATTACAAAGATGGCATCAGGAAGTATTTGAATGAGCAAAGATTTCATTTATTTAGACAGAATTAGTCTGAACATGAATCTAGCAGATGTGCTCAGTAGAATTTGAAAAGAAAACCCAAGCAACGAAACATATCACAGACTTAATTGGCGTGATGAAGCTGTAGAGTGAGATCTTCTCTGGACTTTCTCCACTAGTTTCATTTAACTGCTGAAAGTGAAAAATGCCTTTCCATTTCCAGACTGTCAAGTGAAAAATCAGAAGTGGACAGTTTTCTATATACATTACACATTATCATCAATAATGAGTGCATAATACTGTAGTGAGAGACATCTTTGAAAACCTGATATACATTCATTAATTTCTTGAATAAAACAAATCAGTTTGCAAGAGCAATTGTTTATAAATGCAAAAACCATAATGAACTCAGAAACTAAACATGATATAGTATGAATATATATCCTTCAATTATTATCATTGGAGAAGCTCTCAATATATTTGCACTGATTTAACTGGTGCACTTTGAAATAAGCAAGTCTAATTCTGCATATTGTATTTCACCTTAACACTGATTTCACCTTAGTCCGTATATGTCTTAGATTCTACAGATGAACGGGAAGACGATGCATTACATTTTTCCTCATGCCAGAATAAAAATAAGCAGAGACTCTAAGGACCACACAGTTTCAGGTAAAGCAAATCAAACAATCTTCTCATTTTATATCTTAATGTCATGTTGTCATATGTATTTAAATATCATTAAGTTTTAGAAAACCACTTTTTATCTCAAAAACTGTATTTTAAAACATGTCCAAATACATTTGAGCACACAAATCATTAATGACATGATTTTCATGTCACTAAATGGTACAGATTTAGATCTTTCTCTTCATTAGTTGTATCTTTAAAGGTACAAATTACAATGCTTAAAATCACTGTTTTAGTAAGTAACATAATCACTGTATTGTAGCGTATTTCAATCTATTAAATAATAGAGTCACTGATGGTAGAGAAATTAAAGGTCTAGAGTTCCTCTAATAATTAAATCCCTCTATAATGTATGAAGGTGAACACTGTCTATTATGCTGAGTTTTAATGATAGAATTTTAAGCTTCTCATTTTGAAACAATTTTAGACCTCCCGAAAATGGCACAAGTTGTTTTTTTCCTAATGTTGACATTTATCTAACTATGCTAAATGGATCAGCCCAAGGAAATCATCTCGATTATGGTATTATGAAGACAGTGGTAAGCCTTATCCAAATTTTGAATTTCTTCACTAACCAATTATTTTGATTACTGGTTCAAGATGCAATCTCGGGTCTCATATTTCACTTAATTGTCATAGTACCTGCATGTAACCCACCTTAATCATTTCTTAGTCTTCCTTTGTCTTTCATGAATTTGAAGCTAGTGAAAAATAATAGGACTTTCATATTTCAAATGAAATTTCCATTATTTAAATCAGTGTGATGAAATATACTTTTTCAGTTGACGAAATACCGAACACTGGGTGTTTCTTGTATTCTCCCAAGTACTTTATATTGTTTGTATTTTGTGTGCACTATACATAAACAGAAAGTATTCGTAAATATATAAAGGTGCTGCTGTGTGGTGTATGTGCGGGAGGTCAATCTAACATGGTATATGTGATGGTTTAATTTCATGTTTGTGTCTTGGTTTTGTGAAAAGGTGGTATTTCTTCAGTTGTAATTGCCATTGAAATTTTGGAGTATGGGATATGTAGCTGTGGAACAGTTTTAACTTGGAGCAATTTTGCTGTCTATTTTCACAGAGAATGAGTCAGAAATCTAATGTTGTTTTCCATTTAAGTTAGGTAATTTTTCATCTGCCAAACAAAGATAATTCAGCTTATATGTATATTGCTATTCAGACTGTATGTTTTAGTACTGATGAAATCTCAAGGTTAATGCTTAAAGTCCAGGGCTCTTTGTCCATCATTTTGTTCCTAGAAAATTCATCAGAAAGATGTATCACTTACTTAGATTATAGTTTCATTTATTGAAAAATTTAAGTCACTGAGTCCAATCAGTGCTGCAGTGGTTCTTTTGTAGAAGTTATTACTTGTTGAAAATTATTTTAGTTTCTTCCATCACATAAAACAACAGAACACTTTCTGATAATGCCAAATTTATTTTTGTAGACTATATGATAGAAATCTTTAAACCATTTCCCCTAAATTAATAAGCCCCATATCAATGTCTCTGTTTTCTACCTTTGCTTTTATTTTTGTTTGATATTAAAGAATTATCTTCTCAGCCTTACCTTCTGCAGATCATTTTTTGTTTTACTTCAACTAGAAAACGTTAAAATACAGAAATGGAAATAAGTCATAAAGACCTGGACTGGAATTCATCTCTAACATTTATTTAAATTTTGAGAATAAAATTTTTGTATGGAAAATAAGATGAGTTTGATGTCTTGTACATAATTAATTGCAAGTGACTCTAATACAAAACTTTGCACTTATTAGACACTGAACAAATATTATTTTCTCTTTGCTAGAGAGAAATGAGTTGGGATAAAAGAATAAAATGTAGCAATCAAGAAATGAAAATTCCATCTTATGGTTTCAGAAACACAGCTGTTTAAAATATGCCAAAGAACCACTAATTTTTAAAAGCAGACATGCTTTGTAGAGTTTCAGTATAGACTGGTGACATCTGTTAGGCTTCAAAGATTAATCAACAATTACAGTAACAAAGAAGGTTGAAGTGGGTAATCTTAAAAGACAGCAGAATCTTCCTTGGAAATAGGGGCTCATTTTCTATTCCTCATTATTCAACACTTTTGGGGGGATTCTATAAGCAGTAAATAAATTCTATAGATTTCATTGGCTCTGAGTAGTGATTCCAAATGTGTGTTGTTCTTTCTCATCCTTATTATTATTTTCTATATAATTTATTATTTCAATATCAGAAATATCCACTTTGAATGTTCATGTTAATTGTTTTGTTTTGTTTTTCCGGTGTTTTTGAAACAGGGTCTCCCTGTAGCCCCAGCTGGCCTGGAACTCACTATGTAGACCAGGCTGGCCTTGAACGCACAAAGATAGTCCTGCCTCTGCCTCCTGAGTGCTGGAATTAAATGCGTGCACCACCGTGCCCTGGCTTTGTCAGTTTAATTTTTGCATGCATTTTATATGAGCAAAATCAAACAATACACAGTTTTGATATCTTGCTTATCTCGTTTTCCAAAACTTTTAGATTAGTCTATATCTGTTATTTTTTTTCCTTTTCATTGCCAAATATATTCCATTCTTTTAATATTCTATATTTCACTTATCTTAATGATTTTTCCTAGGTTGTTTAAATATTTTCATACCAGTTTTAGTATGTATCTTTGTTATCTTCATTGTATGGTTTCCTAGATGTGAAACTTCTGACCTGTATCATTTCTGCTTGACTGCTTAAGAAACTGCCTACTCATTACTCAAAATGAGCATGCCATTTCACATTCCTTCCAGTAATGTCTAAGGCTTCCACTGTTCAACATCATTGTTAACTCTTGTCAATACATAGCTTTTTGGTGGGTGTAATTAATTTATACTTGTTTTAATTTGCTTTCTCTAATGATATGATTTTGAGCATCTTTTCATGTGTTTCAAAACAGCATACATATTTCCTGGTGAAATGACAGTCCAAACCTTCTGTTTGGATTATTTGTCATTTAAGTTGTTAAGGGTTTTTTAACATTACAAATAAAAAGTCTTTATAAGCTATGTTGTATTTATATATTTCTTACTAGTATGTTTATTCTCCTTTAAAGAAAGTTTTGCCAGCTGTTGTAGCTCATGCCTCTAATCCCAGAATTTGGGAAGTTGAGGGAGGAGGACTGCTGTAAAGTTGAGGCTAGGCTGGCCTGTATAGTGTGGGGGAGAAAGAAGGAAGGGGAAAAAGAAAGGGAGACACGGAAGGAGGATGGGAAGAAGGGAGGGAGGGAGAAGAGTAAAGGAAAGAAAGAAAGAAAAGAAGAAAGAACAGAAGGAAAGCCATTTCACTGAAATGAAATCCAGTGTACTGATTTTTTTCTTTTAGGGTCATGCTGCCCTTGACAGTGCACTTTGCACTTTACAGTGTCACAAAGATATCCTTTTATGTTTTCTGCATGAAACATGTAGTGTCTCATGTAGCCACAGCTTGCCTTGAGATCACTACATAACTAGAGGATGGTCCTGAAATTGTGGATCTCTGTGCTAGGATTACAGGCTTCATCATGTACATATGATGGTACATGGGATTATGCAGCTTTATACCTGACTCTTTGTATATACTTTATTAGAAGAGGTTCTTGTCATGAATGTATGCAGGGTTTTGCCACAAATTTTTACTTTGTGAAGTGAGGTGATCCTGTGTGCTTTGTTCTCTGTTATTAATAAGATACATCTTAGTTGATTTCTAGATCACAAATTACTTGTCATTCTTCACATGATTTGCATTTGTTAATAGTGTATTTTATATGCTTTGTGACTTAATTTTCTTTGTTAAGGATTTATATGTCTGTTCTATGGGTATTCTATAGATTTCCTGTGATATCTTTGAATGGTCTTGAACTATAGATTTCTAAGAGTTATGTGTAAATACCTGAGTAGCTAGCCAATGGTATGCATTAAACAACATTTTACCTTCCTATAAGACAAAGCTTCATTGCTGGATTGGCATATAGATTGTGGAGAATGTTCAGAAACTTGAATTTTTTTTCCTAAATTTTTATCTGTGTTATATATCTGTGTGATCTTCTTTAGACTAGATGTTCATTTTAGTTTAGACTCTGTCTGGCTAATTCTGAATATATACCAAGACTACATTTACCTAGAGGTATGGAGAGAGTTTATTGCTTATGATTGATCTAGTAACCAGTGGCCCAACTTGGTAGCTAGATAAACGTCAGTCATCTACTTACTCTGTTCCCTTTGGCAGCCAAGCCTCTGATTTTCATGGTCCATCCTGCCCAGTAAAATTACCATGACAACTGAGCAGGAGATATTAGCTCAGAAAAGCCCAGCAGAGTTCCACTGTTCTTCCTCATATGTCAGCAGCTGTTCATAAACAACTGCTTCTGCTTGTGTGTTTTGCTAAACTTCCTGAGTGCTAACATGGCTAATATTTATAAAACTTTGTTCAATTATATAATTCACTTGTTGAGAGATTTTATTTTATAAGCTATCTGTATTGTTTTGTCAGCATTTCCATTTTTCTCTTTTTGGTTTGTTACTCCACTTTTAATTTTCTACAGGATGTAACGGACAAATGAAGAAAATTATGAATAAACATTATTGAGCACACAATGTATGCAATGTAATTTAAGATAACGAGAATATAATACAGATACAGAACTCTGTGGAAATAGACTTAATGAATTGAGGTTAAATTTCTATCAATTGAAATTCAGTAGTTTTAAGAGTAGGTTCAGATATAAAACTCTCATGGTGACCACAAACAAAATATCAATAGATTGCACACAGTGTAAATTAGAAACTAATCAAACTACATCACTACAAAAGTAAAATTAGCATGAAATAAAGCAATAATATAGAGAATGATGTACAAAAACCTATAAAGTACACAGAAAGAAAACAGTGATTAAAATATCCAATCAAAAAGCACACATTAGCAAAGCATATTTTTAAAGAAAGATACAACCATATGCTCTCTACAGTTTATTAAGCTCAGCTCCAAAGACTCAAATAGGTTGAAAGTAAAAGAATGGAAAAATATATCCCATGCTATATAACCAACAAAGGGCAGGAGTAGCTAATCATAGACAAAGCAGACTTCATTCCAAACGTTTAGAAGCATTATATATTAAAAAATGAGAATTCATCAAGAAGATATAGTAATTATAAACATGTTTATACTAAACAGTGGAGCCCTGAAAAATATTAAATAAGCATTATCCAAATTAATATAATAATAGTTGGAGGTTTCACTGTGTCCCTTCTAATGACAGACCTAGAGAAATGACAATGAAGAAAATAGAGGACTTGAACAGCAGTTAGACTTAACAGAGCTACAGATTATTGCAACCAAGAAGCAAAGCATGCATGTTCCTCCAGATTAACAAGAAGGATTCTCCAGGGTGGAAGAGAATGCAATTTATGATGCACACCATGATGTACTAGTGAAAATACCACATTTCCTTGGGATTTGATATCATCTACCAAATTGTTTTGATTATACAGACTTTTTATACTTAAATTATTACATTTGAAATAAAATAGAAATGAATCTATTGAGATTTGTTCTAAGAGTCTGACAAGTGATAGTATTTAGATATTCCATTATAATTTTTTATGCTTAAAAAGAAAGCTGTAGGCTTAATAACGCCCCCCCCCCAACTCTAGGCACAACCTTTCAAATAGCAACAGAATAGCAGTTCTAGGTAAATGGACCCAACTCACGTAAGAAAAACATTTTTCTGAGAAACCTTAGAAGTCCAAAGAAACTAGTCACGATATTCTATCAACATTTCAAAAAATGAGTCCAGGACATTCCTGAGTAAGACTATGACATTCCTAGAATTTGAAAAAATGTTAATGATGAGGTTGGGACAATATTCTGGGATTATATTCTGACTTCATCCTGCTGTTCGTTTCTTCCTTGTCTTACATTCTTTAATGCTCAAAGAGGTTTTCTGTTTAAAATATTTGAATGCTGGGTAAAAGCATCGAAGTAAAGCTTTTAGAAGCTGACAGTACCTAGATAGACTTTCTACTTCATTTATAGATAAATGTAAATCTCAACTTGTAAAATATGAAAGTATTGAGTGAATTATGTTTCCACTTTTGTGCAGCACGAGAGTGTACCTAGGCAATAAGAAACAGAGTAACCTTCACTCTGGCAGATGGGTATACAGATTGCTTTAATGAAAGCCATTGCACTCACAGTTTATACTGGTCTTTTTTATTTACATAAATCAAACACTCGTTGCATGTTCCCAATAGGCAACCAACATTAATATATGCAAAAATTTAGAGAAAATAGTGAAAATCCTGAATATTTTACAGACATTCTTAAAAATTATGTTGCTTTCTTCTAACTTCTGTGTTTTCTGTTTTTCTGAAATAATGTATCAGGAAATAAAAGTTTGATGTACCTCTTTTATTAGAAATATTTGCAATAAAAAATGCATAAAATACAAAGTAAAATGCTTTAGAGATTCATATTATATTTATATTCTGTCTCTAGATAGAAAAAAAAGAAAAGAATTGTGCAATATCACGTTCCTGTTTTCCAAAGGTGTGATATTGTGATCAGTAAAGTAGTTTCAAATGCCATCACCAACAAAATGCATTTGTTTTTCTCCCCCCAAAATAAAAATACTAAACAAAATTTAACCACTTTCTGTGTCCATCATATCTAATTTGAGTACTAATGGATTAAAGAAAAGATAGAATATATAAATGAATGTTTCCCACTATTAATAAAAAGCTATATTATATGGGTTCAGTCATATTTTATTCTGAATTGTAAAACCCTAAGAACTGTGCTTCCATGAAGTTGCTTAATACTTGGAGAAATAAAACCATGCAATATTGACTTTAGGGAATGATTCACTGAATGGTAATATATGTATTGAATAGCACCATTATGTGTATGAAACATACTTATTCTTAATACTAAAATATGTGCAACAAACTATGGTTATTTCTATATTTTTTGCTATATATTGCTTAATTTGCTTAAAATTGTTAACATTTAAATTTGGAAACCACACTTGCCCCATTTTGTTGTGAAGACTTTGTTTCTATTTCCCTTCAGCTACATATCTAAAAGTCATTCCACTCATCTAGCTCTCCGCTTATAATTGCTAAATGTCTAAAGTCATATGTCCTAAATACATATGTCCTAAATACATACAGGCCTATCTATCTATCTATCTATCTATCATCTATCTATCATCTATCTATAGGTTTGCATGGATATGTTTATATACTGTGTAATATAGCATAACTGCCTTTCGTTGGATGGCAATGTTATAAAGTATAAAACTAAAAGGAGATCTGTCTTAATATCAAAACTTAAATTTTTCTTTCTTTTTCTCTATATTTTTTAAAATTATTTATTTAATAACCATATAATTAGAAGAAGCATTTCATTACAAAAGCATTGACATATTCAATAACAATTTCCAGAGCTAAGATGCTTCTCTTTCAAAATTGGCTGTAAATTTTGAGGTTTACAATAGAATTAATGCAGTTATACAACATTGTACTCTGTATAAACCCTATAAGACATAAAATTAAATGAAGTTTTTAACTTTGAAAAAGATCTCCATTTCATTATTAAAATACACATTTTCATACAGAAAAATTCCTTTTTAATACAATTGACACGAAGATGCATATGCGTTTCTAATCTCTATATATCTGATTGTTGCTAGTCACAGTGGTTACTTTCTGAGCTCCTTGGCATCTAAGCATGGATGTAAAGTCATCAGGTAGATTTCAATGGTAATGTGTTTCACATCTACTAATTATTAAAAAACGAATTTTTATGCTTTGAAGAATTTTTTTTATACACCCACTTCCCAGGTAGCACAGGTAGTACCCACCCATATTTTTAACATTTTATTATTTTTATTTTATGTATATGAGCATATTGCCTGCATGTGTGTAAGTGCACCCATGTAATAATAATGCCTGTGAAGTCAGATAGCACTGCAGCTCCTACAGATGGTTGTTAGCCACCATGTGGGTACTGGGAATTGAACCCAGGTCCTCTGCAAGAGCAGTCAGTGAGTGCTATTAACCACT
>NW_008344644.1:3413474-3414098 GCF_000622305.1 Nannospalax galili
TAAGGTCGTTTGAGGATCTGTTCCTCAGGGGTCACATGGACTTGGGAGGAGCCCCTGGCTCCTTTTCTTTTACCAGTTCCTCCTATGTGAAGATAAATCAAAGGTCCTGCTCGACCATGGTTGACTTCTCTTGGAAACATGGAGGAAATGATTCCTCTGTGTTGACCCTCCTCTTTATAGACTGGACACGGGTTCAAGTCCATCTGGTGGGGTCTCCTTGGCCTCCTTGATCAAGAGGTCAGATGACCAACCACCATGACAGGACATTTTGCAAGATGCTCATGGTCTGTGGGAAGTAATCGACCTAGGAGGGCAAGGAGCAAAAAATGTCCTTTGTGTCCCTCTGACCCAATTAGTATAGATCTCAAGGTATGTCTGTTAAACATCCAAGAAGGATAGTTCCACCATTCTGGCATTTTCAATTACTGTGTGTCATGCAGATAAATATTGGGTAATGATCTGTTGGTCTCAAATAAACCTTATCTAGAGATATATTTCTTGATCTGTTATGTATAATTTGTCAGTAGATTGTAGGAATAATATGGTTCCCTCTGGTTTTCGTGACTAGCTAGGCATTGTTTCTCTCTTGTATCGTCTCACCCCTCTATCATGGTTTTCCCACTT
>NW_008344644.1:3414122-3420680 GCF_000622305.1 Nannospalax galili
CCCTTACTAATACCCTTCCCTATGGTCCTACCTCTCTTGATCCCCTTCTTTCCCTTTACTGCCTCGGTTCCTTGTATACCCTTGCCTCCCCCCTCCCTTAAACTAACCCAATTTTTATCCATATCTCCATTATTAAGACCTGTTTCCTATTTTTCTTATCTTTCAGGTTCTTTCTTTTCCTTTACCTCCCTGTTTCTTTTCCATTATCCTGGTTCCTGTAGTTATATCTGGATACATACTCACTTATCAGGATTTGGTTCTAGGATCCACATATGATGGAGACCATACATCGATTTTTTTTTCTGAGTCTGTGTTACTTCACTTAGTATAACAGTTTCTAGTTCCATGGATGTACAAGTGTCTCTGCGATAGGATGAGTTCTTTGGGTTTATGCCCAGGAGTGGTATAACTGGTTCAAATGGTAGGTTCATTTGTAGTTTTTTAAAAGTTCTCCACACTGCTTTCCATAGGGGTTGAACAAGTTTGCAGACCTACTAGCAGTGGATGAGTGTTCCCCTTTCCCCACATCCTCTCCAACTTTTGGTATCATTTGTTTTCTTGATCTTAGCCAGTCTGACTGGGGTAAGGTGGAATCTTAAAGTGGTTTTAATTTGCATTTCCCTAATTATTAGTGATGTTGAACATCTTTTAAGAAGCTTCATAGCCATCTTTACTTCTACTTTTGAGAACTCTCTGTTCAGCTCCTTAGGGCATCTTTTAATTGGGTTGCTTCTTGTCTTGGTTCTCTGTTTTTTGATTTCATTATAAATTCTGGTTATCAAACCTTTATCGGATGTGTCACTGGTGAAGATTTTCTCGTATTCTGTGGGTTTTCTGTTTGGTTCCTGTGAAAATGACCATCCTATCAAAAGTCATATATAGATTCAATGCAATGCCAATCAAAATCCCCATGACATTTTTCACACAATTGGGAAAAACTATCCTAAGATTCATATGGAAGCACAAAAGACCTAGGCTAGCCAAAACAACCCTGAGCACTAAGAGCAATGCTGGGGGGGATTACTATACCCTATTTCAAGCTGTATTACAGAGCTATCATCATAAGAACAACATGGAACTGGCACAAAAATAGACCCGTAGACCAATGGAACAAAATTGAAGTCCCAAATATGAGTAAATACAATTTCAGACACCGGTGTTTGACAAAGGAGCCAAGAACATTAACTGGAGGAAAGACACCATGTTCAGCAAATGGTGCTGGCAAAACTGGATCTCCACTTGTAGAAGAATGAAACTAAACCCCTATCTTTCACCCTGCACCAAAGTCAATTCCAAATGGCTCAAAGACCTCAATGTAAAGCCTGAAACTCTGAAACTATTAGAAGAAAACATTGGGAAAAACCTACAAGATATAGGCATATGAAAGGATTTTCTAAACCGGACATCAATTGCTCAGGAAACAAGGGCAAGAATTAATATATGGGACCTCATTAAACTAAAAAGTTTTTCTCTATTTTTGGATATACAGGAACAGACATGCTAAAAGTTGAAAATATACATTTTAATACAAATGTTCTTCACAAGCATAAACTGTTTTAATTATGATATTTAATTAGACAAATGACTTGTTAATCATTGCCTACAGCCCCCAACAGCTTTTCCATCCCAAATTACAAACTCTCACAAAATATTCCAAAGATATAAAAGCTATATGGTCATATTTATCACAGCAACATTCCACGTCTGGTATCAATTGCTATGGTAATTTCCTTTCTGGTGCTGTATAACAAAACACTAAACAAAAGCAACTTAGCAAAGGAATGAGTTTATTTTGACTTACAGTTCCAGAGCAAGAGTCTATTATGGTGAGGAGGGCACCACAGCAACAGTCAGAGAATGCATGGCAACAGGAGCAGGAAACAGACTGGTCACATTTTCATCCATACATAGGAATCAGATAGAGAATGGGAAGTGGTATAAGGATATAAAACCCACCCCAGGGAGGTACTTCCTCTGGCAAGGATCCATATCCTAAAACTATCACAACCTTCCCCAAATAGCACCACCAACTGTGGATCAAATACATGAGCATATGGGGGACATTTCTTGTTCAATTCACCACACTGACCCTCTTGTCATCTCCTTCCCCCATTCCCCATCTCTATCCATGATTACATATTTCTGCCCCAAGTGTACCCCATCTACTTATTTTACCCATATTGCACTATCTCATCTTGTTAATTTGCAACACCGTCTAATAGCGCCTTTCTAGTTTCCTGGCTTCCACATGTACTCCATATTAAACATACAAACAAAATACTCAAAGCTAGGATCTACATATGATAGGGAACATGCAGCATTTTTCTTTCAGGGCCTGAGTGATCTCACTCCATATAATTTTCTCCAATTCCATCCAGTTACCTGAAAATTTCATGATTTCATGTACCTTTACAGCTGAATAAAATTTTATTATGTACATGTACCAAATTTTCCTTATTTATTTGTTTGATGAACATCTAGGTTGATGTTCCTAGAGAGATTGTAAATAAATTTCCTGGAGATTGTGAATAAATCAACAGTGAACATGGATGTACAAGTATCTGTGTAGTAGAACCGAGAGTCCTTTGGGTACATGCTCAAGAGAAGTATAGCTGTGTCATGTGGTAGTTCTATCTCTAGTTCTTGTTTGAGATTGATCTTCCCCTATCTGTTAGCTTTCTTAGATGTCTTTATGCTCTCCTCATAGAATTACTCACTTTTCCCTTTAATTTCATGGTTTTAAGAGTACACAGGAAGGTGTCTTAAACTATTACAGTTAAAAGCAAAGCTGACTACAACCAAAGATACCGCTGACATTCTTGAATTGGCATTTATGCTAACTTTCCCCCACTCAATATTATTCATAATACCACAGGACAAAAATTCTGCTAAATGTTTGTTATTTCCTTTGCATGTATTCCCAGAAGTCAAATTACAAAGTCTAAACAAAATCTTGAATGTTATTAAGCATCTTGTAAGTTTTCTCATCATAAGAGTCCATGAATTTTTACTTCCATACTACGAAAGTATTTTTCATTCATTTTGAGGAAAAATAATTTATCTTAGTTCAGAAGTCAACTTTCATATTATGTTGTTATTTCTTTGAATGATTATTAAGGTATGTAGTCCTGCGTTTAATAGATTATCTGTATATGCCTATTCTTTGGTGAAGAAAGGGATCTTGTCAGGCTAGTGTTATGGTGAGGGCTGAGCACACAGACTCTGTCCCTGGAAAATGAGATGAATTGCAGTTGATTGTCATATATCCTCACAGTTTGGAGGAACAAGACCGTATACAGTTTAGGGCCACATGAGGTTGTATGTTTCTTCTTCTGAGGGTTGTTGATCATGGAAGAGGCTCTGTGCACAGATAGGGAACATTTTAGATACTTTTGAACTTTCCATTCAACATTACAATGACCTTAAAACATCTCTAAATTTTTAATTGAATTTTTGGGCATCTCATGCAGAAAATTATCTTTATACCCCCTTCTTCTTTGGCACACTCCAATAGTCCCCATACTGCAGTTTATACATTCTGTCATTTGTGTTAAGGCCTACCATGCAAAGTTAGTGTCCCCCCATGTAAAGTTAGTGTCCTCAGTGAAAGTTCATTCTAAACTAGTCAACATATCTAGAGTCCCTTCCTTTAAGAAGATCAGCTCTTCCTCACCCAGCAATAATCAGCTGCCAATAATTCTTCAACTAAGTTTGGGACCTGCTGTTTATTTCCAGAGTTCTGTGAGGGTTTTTGTCTGTGTAATTTTGCATGGGTCTTGTGCATCCTGACACTGTTGCTGTATGTTTGTATGAGAAGGATCTCAGGTCCCTGTAGGACTACTTCCACATGGTAATGCACCTCCTCCATGGCTCTTACAATCTTTCCGCCCCCTCTTCCACAATGGTCCCTGAACCTGGGATGGGTGGATTTTGCTCTAGGAGTCCTGTCCAAGGACCCACACTCTGCAGACTCATATTCTTTGCATTTTGTCCATTTGTGACCTTTTCCATTCCTGGCCCTCTGTTGCATGAAAGAGTGTCATTGATGAGAATTGAAAGATGCATTGGTGTTCTTTTTATTCCTTGGGTGATGCCTTAGGTGAAGTGGTTGTATCCTAGATATGTGACTTAGACTTGGGCAATTCTCAGACAATCTGTGTGTGACCAGTTGTAGAACTCTGTAATTGTATCTGTCTCTTGAAAAAAAGGCTTCTTTGATCAGTGGTGACTGGGATACTTGTGCATAAATTTAAGGATCCATATTTTTCACATAATAAGAAATTACATTTGTCTAGGGATGTGACAGCCTTGGAATTTCACTAAGATGTGTATTTGACTAGGTTTACTGTACCAGACATGAGCTTCCTCCCATTGAGTGGGCTTTAAGTCCAATTAGGTAGCTGTTGATTACCCACAAGACATAAGTGCCACTACTGAACCAATGTCTTTGGCTATTCTGGTCATTGATGTTGGTTTTAGGCTTTGAAGCTGGGGTTGGACCATCAATTGATGTTCTCCCATAGTAAAAGAACATTATAACTCACTGTGAAGTGCTCTCCAAAGCTATGAGAGCTAGCCTTCAGGGGAGGTGGCTTCCAGGTCAGTTCCAGCTCTGTTGTTCCAAATCCTGTGTCCAAAGTATTTCCTGTCTTCAGAAATAGGGTCTTACCATCAAGTTCTGGGAAGAAATCAAGGACTGTAGCAATAGCCTGTGTAATTTTGGGGATCTCTTGGACTAACCTGGCCAGCAACTCAAAGGAAGGTTTCTCCTGTCTGGCACTGTTTCTTGTTACACGGGCTTCAGCTGTAGGGAAGCCCATACATGTACGGCTATTCATGTAGGGGTATTGTATGTGCAATTTTCAGTAGGTTTTTGTACTAATACAATTCCCTCTGTTTTTTAATACTAGCTAGGCACTATTATCCCTCCTCTTTCTCTCCCTGTCTTATTCTCCCTTCCCACCCTCCCCATTTAAAGTGTCTCCATTTTCCCCATTTCTCCCTTGATAATTTATTTCTGCTATGTTCCCACCTCTCCTGAGCTCCTTCTTCCCCTTTATTCCCATAATTCTTTGTATAGCCCTCCTTCTCCTCTTCCCATTTAGCTACCTGCTTTTTACACATTTTTTTTTCCATTAATAACATCTGCCTTCTACTATTCTTCTCTCTTAGGTTCTTTTTTTCCCTTTACCTCCCTGGTTCCCTCCCATTTTCCTGGTTTCTGTAGCTACATCAGGATATGTACTCACTTATAAGGATCTGATGCTAAGATCCACAGATGAGGCAGAGAATATGTCTTTTGTATTTCTGAGTCTGTGTTACTCAGTATAACAGTTTCTAAATTCATCCATTTACCTACAAAAATAATTTTTAATCTGTTGAAAAATAAAAGAGAACTTGTATGTCCTTTTCTAACTGCTGGAATGTCTTTGGAACTGAACATATTCTACAAAGAAGACCTTGACACTTGAGTCCCTCTCTCCCTGCAATAAGATGGCTTTTTTTCTTTTCTATTATTTTAACAGTGCCAAGATACGTGATTCACTTATTCATTGGAAGCTTTATTTTTGGAATAAATTGAGTATAAAAACCAGATAAATAAAACAAGGTTGAGGTGCAGCCTGTTCTAAAATCATAATTCCTTCCTGATAGCTTTTGATGAAAAATAGGAATCATTTCCTCAGTAACAAAAGATTTGGTTGTCAAGGCTACTTCTGTGGACAAATGACTGTTTTTTCTGACTTCTGTCAGGACAGATATTGCTCTATCTTGTCTTTCTGCTAGAATACACTGAAATGATATAGTAGACTTTCTTCCAGCTGAAGGTAGTTTAAGACACCTTCCCATGTACCCTTAAAACCATGAAATTAAGGGGAAGAATGAGTAATTCCATGAGAAAAGGTAAAGACATCCAATATAGTTAAGAGATAGAAGAGGATAAATATTAATATAAAAATGAAGAAAAGGGGGTAGAGGCATAAAATATATGTGAGTTGGGCAAGAAGAAACAGAAAGAAGAAATAGGATCTAATTAAAGAAATAGTGAGTTATATTGTTCTTTTTTAATATTTTGTTCATAGAATGATAAGCAAAACTATTTAGAAGAAAGATGCAAAGTTTCAATAAAAATTAGTTCTAATCTATCTGTTTCACATGCTGGCCAACCAATGACAAATCTGTAACCCTCATTAGTCTTAACTTATTTGAGAATGGTACAGCTAGTATCTAACCCCATATATTATAGACATAACTTAAAAAGATGAAGAAAATAACAGAATTGTCTCTAAACACAGGAGAAAATCTAGAAATCTTATTTTCAATTTCCATCCATCCATGAAATGATTGAGAAACAATCAGGTAGTGTTTCAAATACAAAATGATATTTGCATATTTTATTTTTACATGTTTATGAGGTCAAAAGTGATGCTATGACATATGTTTTCAATGTGACATCCAAAATAATGAAATCAAGGTCAATATTTAACAAAATATAGAATATATTGATTCATAGGGATAAAGCTCACTAGTAAAGATATTGCCTAGGTTCAAGTCTCAGCA
>NW_008344644.1:3420712-3430481 GCF_000622305.1 Nannospalax galili
TATATATATATATATGTAAAACATGTATGTTCGTGGCATATATTCACTCAGTGTATAAACAAAATCATGGAAACAGAGAAGAACAAAATCAGTAGATAGAATACATATGTACAAAGTCACACATTTTGGGAGGCTGGATAGATGGCTCAGCAGTGAAGAACACTGACTTCTTGCAGAAGACTTGGGTTTGAATCTCATCATCCATATGGTAGCTAACAAATGTCAGTAATTCCAGTTCCAGGGATCCAACAGCCTCTTCTGTCTTCCATGGACATTGTACAACATGGGTGCACTTATCTGCATGCAAGCATAACACTCATACACATAAAATAAAAATAATAAAATATTTTAACAAACTCATACATTTTAGTGTATCAATTTAGAGATCAATAAATCTTCTGTCATAATAAGAAATTAGATGAAAGTAAAATAAAAGCAGCTCACATTTTGTTTATTAAATTATCATTTAGTGTGTATTTGAATATTCGTAGCCCATTTAACACCATATAGCCCATGCTTAAGTAGAATAATGAAAACACCCAAAAATAATTGTATTAACTTCTAATGCATTGGGAATTAGAAGTTGCTGAACTATTCTGAATATTTTCTTCACTCAGAGCAAAATGATTTTGATGAGAACAGTTTCAGTCTGTAGTATAAAAATAATCTGGGCACCTGAATTTTATTTATATACTAATGTGAGTCATCAAATTTATAACTTTTTTGTCTGAAACATTTTCTCAAATAACTCCCAAAAATGTGGTGACTGGAGAAATCCCTTTGTTGCCAGGCCTGTATGTAAAGATCCACTGACCTTTATAGATTTCCAAACAAAACTACGTAAATATTAATTGAGTTACTTACTTAACAAATGTATATGAAATCCTGTTTTTGTTTTTAATGTCTAATGAGAAATTAATTTTAAAAGCATTTACTAACAATAAATCACAAGATTCATAAACTGTTTTCAACATACATAGCATTGATGCATTGATCTCACTGAGGAAATGTAGGTTTCAATCTTCATGTGTTCAGTGTTCAATATTAGTGCGGTATCAGTGATGTGTCTATGCTACTAACATTCCAGACCCCCAGCATTGCAGACCTGAGGCATTGTTATGAAATGCAGAAGTTTGTTATTGTGACCCATTTTCCCTTTCATTCCCACACTCTAATACTGCTCAGTCCCCTTATCAATACCATAAAAATTATTATTCTGCAACTTTTAAAAATCTAGGTAATGGTCCCATATATTGTGTGCACAGAAAACTTGGAATATAACTTTTATTCTCATATTAGTTTTCTATTGCAGCATAACAAATTGAGTTGTTTAAAGCAATTCACATTCACTGTGCCAAAGTTTTTAAAGCTTAACTTGGGCCCCTGGTCATGACCTCACAAATGTACAGACTGTGCATTAATCAAGCTTCGTTCCTTCTAAATGTGGGGCACTCCTTCCAACTTCAGGCAAGGGCTTGTAAAATTGAATTCCTTGGGGCTCAAGGACTGAATTCTCACTCTACTTGGGAGCAGTCAGCAAGTTCCAACTCTGCATCTAGAGCACTGCATTTACAGTTCCTTGCTGTGTGTCCCTCACTCAGGACCTCTCACACAGGAAGTTTAGCAGTTTACTGGTGAAGGGCACCAGGAGGATTTGTTCCAGTTGCCTAGGATATTATTTTTCTTTATAGTAGTCATGGTAGTGGCCACTCATCACATTTACTAGATCCTGTTAATTAGAAGGAAATCCTGAATTCTAACTGCACTGAAAAGGTGGGAATTATGGCTCCTTGGTAATCCTGATGAATTATGCCTGCCACAAGCACATAATAAATTCTGAAGTAGCACTAATGCTCAATTTTGAATTAGAATAGTATATTTCTTCCTCCTAATATTTTTTGTAAATAAAACTGACATTTACTTTGGAAAATGCATCCTGGCTTTGCACTTATATATCTATTTTATGCTGGGGGTTTGAACCAGTGACCCCTGGCACAGTGATGATTTGGGATGAGTAAGCATGCTGTTCGCCAGCCCACGCTACCCCCAGTACCGGGGACACTCAGATGCAATGGGGAGTCTAGTCAAGCAGGG
Source organism: Nannospalax galili (assembly GCF_000622305.1). Classification (NCBI taxonomy): domain Eukaryota; kingdom Metazoa; phylum Chordata; class Mammalia; order Rodentia; family Spalacidae; genus Nannospalax; species Nannospalax galili. Next base: position 3,422,807 of record NW_008344644.1, read on the forward strand.
ATTCATTTATTACAGGTATTACAGAGCTTATAAAGGCACCTGGAACTCCCCCACAAGGGTGTATCTTAAGGATGGTCATGCGCTGATCATGCACTCCTCAGTAGTGTGGAAGTATTCTTCAGACTTTCAAAGCAAGCCAGGCCACACCCCCAGTAACTTCCTTTTGGACTTATGCAAGGTGGGGCATTTAGGTCCCCATATATCCCCCTTTTTATTTTTATTTTAAGGCCGGACTGACTTTATTTCACAGGTTACCCACCTCATAGGTGGCTCCCTGAGGAGGGATGCCTATCTCCTTCCTCTAATCTTATGCATTTTTGCCTGTCTTAGGTTGTGTCACCTCTGATCAAGCCTTGCCCATCATTGGATCATGCACCTGGCCATGTGCATGTCCTGTCTTAGGAGTGCTTGTCATGGGACATCTTACCTGTCCTTTGCTAAAAATGAGCCATGATTAAGGGTAGCCACGTGGGTAATGCCAGCCTGTGACACTCTTAGTCTCTGCCTAACATGGTTAGCCAAGTGTGGGCAACCAGAGGGGGTCCTGGGGGAGTCCGTAATCATGAGGAGGTGGGCCGTGGCTGTTGCAAGGGTCCTCTGTCACTGAATTATCTGGTAAAGACACTTAAAGTTTAGCATTATCAAGAGAAACAAAGAAAGTCATGGCATAGGACAAGTTGAAATACTTCTGAGACCATGTACCTTTTAGTCAATCAGCCAGTTGTCAAAAAGGCTGACTGGCAATGAAGTCAAGGAACTGGGTCCTTCACCTCAGATGGATATAAATAAAGAGAGGAATTTTGTCTCATAAACTATTGTCCATGGACCGTCATGCTAGTCAGTCGGATCCTGACCTACCCACTTAAGGTTTTTCGCAGGCACCCATATGGGGTTTGAATCTCCTGTAGGGTAGACACACCCAAAGCCTTGACCCATGGATAGCAATGGATCTGGTCCTTTCCATTGCCCTGTGATGGGGTCCTTCCACCTTACCCGTACCTCAGGTCTCTGCTCCTGTTGAACCCAATGCTTCTGAAACCCGGATTCCAACTGATTTTTTTGAATATTAAGAACATTAATAGTGAATAAGGCCATACCCAACTGTTGATGGGGGCTTATTCCCCCTTTGTTTTTGTAATTGAATTTTTAGGTTTTGATGGTTGCGTTCTATAATGGCTTGACCTTGGGGATTGTAGGGAATTCCTGTATTGTGTTGAATTCCCCAAAGTGAAAAGAAATCTTGTAAATTTTTATGCACAAAACATGGTCCATTATGTTTTAATTCTTTGGGGCAGTCCCAACGTAGCAAAGCACTGGAGAAAATGAGGCTGAACATGTTTAGACTTCTCTCCTGTATGAGCAGTAGCCCAACAGGCATGTGAGAATGTGTTGCACAAAAATATACTTAAGCTTTCCAAAAGGAGCATAGTGTGTGGCATCCATTTGCCACAAGGAATTGGGCTTGAGTCCCCTGGGGTTTACCCCTGGCTGTTGCAGAGGCCGTACCTCTCTTGTCTGCCTCTGCATTGCCTTGGGATAAAAGCCCAGGCAACCCTTGCTGCCCCCCTAAGATGTTGTAAGAAAATAGGGGCTTCTCTCCCTATAAGGAGCATATGAGTCTGAATACTGTCAGAAAGCAATGTCCATGAGTTCCTTGAATTGAGCTGCTTTTTGGTTTCTCCACATCTGCCCCAGTCAGTGAAAACATTGTAGGCTTTACTAAGGACTACCTCGGCCCAGGATTCAGCTGGAGCTATTGCTCCTGGGGCTGTAGCACTTGGGTGGGGTGGTTCCCCACCCACCCACAGAACAGATGGGGCGGGGCCCCTCCCTGAGCCACCTTCTTGAAACCCAGCCTGTTCAGCTGTCCCAGAGCCGGTTGCAGAGCACTGCCAAAGGTGTTTTATTTTTTGTTTTCCTTTGTTTTTTTTTTAAATGTGCCCGCCTGGCTTTTGCGCAAGCCCCTGACCCGTTCACACGTTAGTTCAAGGTGGGTGGGGTGGGTGGTTTTCGCTGCTGACCCCATGTACTCTGCCCCACCCTTCTGCCCAGGAGGCTCTGAAGCTGGCCAGGGCACACCTGATGCCGCTTCTTACTTTGTCTGCTTTTGGTTTCACTTCTGTAGCATTTCTGAATTCTTCCTCAAACCCTTCCGGTGATTCCTATTATCTCCAGTAAAAACATTAGCCCCAAGTAGCCAGGGAGCCAAATGAATCACCTCTGCCCAAACCTTTTGAGCTATGGGATCTGACAAATCCAATCCCCTGCTTTTAAGCATATCTCTCAGCGCTTTAAGTGCCAGGTCCTCAAACTTAAAAGTTATGTTACCCACATTTAGGGTCTTTCTTACACCAAACCTCTCGATTGGCCCCAATCCGTTTTCCTTCTTTCTTTCTTCTTTCTTTTCTTCTTTTCACCTTCCTTCGAGAGCCACACTAGGCACCATTTGCCAGGGGTTCGAACCAGTGACCCCAGCACAGTGATGGTTGGGGATGAGTAAGCACGCCATTCACCAGCCCACGCCACCCCCAGTACCAGAGACACTCAGATGCAACAGGGAGTCTAGTCAAGCAGGGACTCATTTATTACAGGTATTACAGAGCTTATAAAGGCACCTGGAACTCCCTCCTCCCCACTGAGGGTGTATCTTAAGGATAGTCACCCACTCATCATGCACTCCTCAGCAGTGCGGAAGTATTCTTCAGACTTTCAAAGCAAGCCAGGCTGTACCCCCAGTAACTTCCTTTTGGACCTATGCAAGGTGGGTCCTTTAGGTCCCCACATTTTATTTCCAATGGCACTGTAAATTTACATAAGCATCTCACCAGAAAATTATGTTTAGTTCTCATAGTAAATGACCCCACCATACTAGTTCTGACTTCTCAGTAATATTAATATCAGAGTAATACACACACACACACACACACACACACACACACACACACACACATTGGTTTCTCGAGACAAGGTCTTTCTGTGCACCAAACTGTCCTGGGCAATTCTGTGTGGACCACGATGACCTTGATCTCATAGAGATTTGCCTAACTCTGCCTCCAGAGTGCTGGGGACTATAGGCATGTGCCACATGCCTAGATAGGGCAATGTATTTTTAATCTGTGATAAATTTATTATGGACAATAAGTATAATTTATTTAAATCATTATAAGATATAACATATTACTAATAAAAAGTCTCTGTTCCTTGATGCTTAGCTGTATCATATGGTATAATTAAACTACTCCTTTAATTTTGTCCAAACTTAATACTCTATATAATGCAATATTTTTCATATTTTATTTTAATGATGAAAATAAAAAACCTTCTTCACAGAACTCTTAACCACAAAAGTTTTTAATGTAATCATATGAAATTAAAATCTATTTTCACTGTGAGTTAATATGGAAATATAGAGCTTTCTCTAAATATGCTTTCTATTGTGCATAAATTATTTTTAAAATTATTCCACTAATATTTAAATATATAGAGAAATACAAAGGAATATTTTTAAGTTAGAATTCTAGACACAGTAGTAATACCACCTTTTTTCATGGTTTGTTACTTTTGTCATTGATTGTCTCTCCTTAATACACTTCAAATATTTTCTGAATTTTAATTTTCCCTACATGACTCACTCTACTTAAGACTCTCTTTTATTTGTTTTCTTTTTGAAATTTAAGCCATTATCTTTTCCCGAGTAACTATTTGTCCACGTGCTTCTTTATCGTAGTATAGTGTAAAATCAAGAAGACCTGTTTATTTCATGGCCTCTTACAATGTTAATGCTTCTAAGTAGAATACACTAGAAGAGTAAAGGAGATTGAGTTGACTGAGGAAAAAAAAAAAAAGGCCAAGAGATGAAAAATGGGGCCAGTGAGATGACTCAGGTGGTAAAAGTGCTTGCCACTGTCTTATGACCTTGGTTCAGTCACTGGAGCCCACTAGGTTGAAGGACAGAATATCTACTCTCACAAATTTTTCTCAAGATGTTGTGGCACACATGTGCAAACACACACATGTACACAAACATACACACGCATACACATTAATCAATTACTTAATGAAAAGGATGTTGAAAACAGTGATAATTTAAATATCACTTATCAAGGGTTATTTAGTTCCAAGCCATTTCAAATTTAATGTGCTTCTTTGATTTACCAAATCTCATATTGCACCTTGCTTTCTAGATTTGAGGAGGGACATGTTAGTTTTATGGAAATTTTTGCTCATTTTATTTAATTATAACATATAAAATATAGAAGTATGAATTCAAATTCCAATTTTTAAAAAATTATATGAATTCAAATCATTTTCACGTTATTCATGTCAAGCTGAAACAGCTTATCTAGTCTTTTTATTTTCCTTCCAGTATTCTTTTTTTTAACACCTTAAAAATTTTTTTCTTTGTATTTTTATTTCATGTATATGAATGTTTTGTCTGCATGTTTGTAAGTGTATCCATGTCATACAGTGCCTGTGAAGGTCAAAAGAGGTGAATCTCCCAGAACTGGGAGTTATAAGTAGTTGATAGTTACCATGAGGGTGTTGGGAACCAAACCCAGGTCCTCTGCAGGAGCATCCAATGCTCTAAACTGTTTAGCTTCCTCTCCTGCCCTTCCCCATGTGTTATTGTTATAGAAATTATATAATATTTTATGAAACATTTAGTAATTTTTAAAATGTACTTAGTATATTGGAAAAAGTTGGATACATTAATTGATTGAAGAATGGCTTGTAATATTTTCTTTCTGATCCACATAGCTGTAAAATCTTACTATATAATCAATCCTGATGAAATCTTAAAATCTAAAATCTAATAACCATTATTTTATCCAAGTATAGTTGAGTATTGTCATTCATTAGATTATTACAATTCATATAATTATATTTGTAGTTTTAATTGCTACTGCAAACAATACAGCTGTACCAGGAAGCTTGTAGCAGAAAATCTCCACAGGTGGGCCTAGATAGAGCCAGTGTCATAATTTACTATGAATCCTTAATAATAGGACATTTAAAAGCAGATCACCAATTTGTTTTATTTTTGATTTATACTTTTTTAAGACTTAATAAAATATTTATCTGGGTCAAAAAGCAGAAAGAGGGACTGAAAATGGAAGGGAGGAGGAGAAATGAGGAAAAAGAGATGAGAAAAAGAGGGTGCATAGGAGGGGTGTGAGAGGAAGAGGGGAGAGGGAAAGAGGAAGGAAGGAAAACAGGAAGTTAATCTGGGATTATCCTATCAACTGGGGAGAAATATTGTTAGAATGTATTCTTGCTTTAAAAGTGACAGAAAGGCTCCATAACTTAAGTGTTACTAATGATAGAATACTTAAATTATAAAGATGCTAGTCAAGAGAATTGCTGGAAAATAAAGTGAGAAGGGATCAGGATTTGGGAAAGCAATAGGTTTTAAAATTGGGAGACTTTGAAGAAATTTTAAAATAGTGCTTTGATCACTAAATGTAATGAATTACAGTTTAAATAAGTGATTGTTTCCTCATTAAAAATGAATTCTGCTTTCTTTTATTGCTTTTTGTTAGAGTACATTTGACATTTGTCACGAAGACACAGCTGATACTATATGTACTCACTTGTTTGTAGCTAATTGAGAAGCACTAATTTAAGCAGTTCATGACAACTGGAATTGTTTGTCATGACTATTTTCTATTTTCTTTTCATGTAGGTAATTATAGAACAATCTGATCTGTGGAGTAAGGAACATTACTAACTTCTTTATAATCCAGAACAATGTTCTTGTGCCATAAACACCATAGCTGATGAGTTCAAGTTGAGAAGTGAAGAGTAAATCATGGGTTATGGTCATGTTTTCATATTATCACTTGCAACAATGTGTGTGTTGAGATGTGTCTGTCTAGGCTCCAATAGCCATGACTACTTTTCTGAGAGTAAATTGCTTCTTAGTTTCATAAGTGAATTAAATACTTTGGAACTTCTTACTCTGAACATATCCTTCTGTAATTTTTTTATAATATATCTGGTTACATTTGCCAGCACCTCGTATTTGAATAAATATGACTGTGAAAAGGCACTTAATGTCAATATAATCATTGTAGATTATACTTAAGTTCCAGATGTTATTTTTGTCATCTTTATTTTAATTTTTATTTATTTAATTCTATGTGTATGAGTGTTTTGCCTCCAAATATGTTAGTGCACCACATGCATGCAATGATGTCAGAGACCAGAGAGGGCTTTGGATCCCTTTCAACTGGATTTAACACACAGTTCTTAACCGCCATGTGTGTACTGGAAACTGAACCCAGGTTCTCTGCAAGAACAGCAAGTGCAATTAACTTCTAAGCTATCTCTTCACCCTTATTTATTTGTTTACTAACTTATTTGTTTATTATTTGAGACATGGTGTCAGGATGCAGCCCTGCTTCTGCCTCCTGAGTGCTGGGATTAACGGCATGTAATATTATGACTGGTTCTCATCACTTTTTAAAAAATCAGAATTATATAATTTTGTTACTGATCTCCAGTTTCTACTTTCAATCTTGTACTTAGTGTCCAGGTAGCTAATCCATTTTTTGTATAACCTACAACTTGTGATACCTGTTCTTCCTTCTTTAATTATTACTAATAATTTGTTAATTTTTCAATACAGGTAACGGACTAGGAATTAGAATTGTGGGTGGCAAAGAAATCCCTGGACATAGTGGAGAAATTGGAGCCTATATTGCTAAAATTCTTCCTGGTGGAAGTGCAGAACAGACAGGGAAACTTATGGAAGGTAAGAATTAGAGATTTCAGATTAAAATGCAATGAATGTACTCATGTTTTTTCATTTATATACAAATGTAATATGTAAATTTATTTAATTTTGTGTAGGAAAATTTCCTGGTGATTAATGATCGAATTTTGGCATAGCAATATAACAGAAAATATATCTACAAATAACTTAATTTTACTTTCAATTGCATTGTTCTTTTGACAGGTGGGTAGCTACAAGGATATGAAATTTTAAAAACAAAATTAGTCAAGCTTTTTCACTGACTAGGGTAATTTTATGAAAACATACTTTGGTAATCTAGTTTAATATTTCATAAAGATGAAGAAAAATTATAATGAAATAAGTTATGAAAATGTAAAAGAAGATTCAGTAGAAGCTAAGGTTGGGTCAGCAGTTACAGATGGTCTACCAGCCAAATCCATCTGCCACCTTTTTTTGTAAACACTTTGGTTTGGAACACAGCCAGGATTACTGAGTTAGGCATAGAGTGTTCTTACTTTCCTGATTCAGTAGCAGCGGATCATTCATGACATAGATGGCATGGTCTGTGACATCTAAAATCTTCACTTTCAGTAAGAAGTTTGCCCACCTATATACGGTACTGCTACTTTTAAACACTACCTTACTATGAGCTTTTAAGGTGGTGGCCATCAGAGATGTTAAAGTAGATCAAACCTATGTATTTTATCATTTTTACACAGTAAATTTGTAACTGGATAATCAAAATAACCAATGATAATTTCCAGTTTTTCATGAGGTAATATGGCAATTCATCCTCCAAATTCTATAACCCATATATGTAGTATGTATGATATACACTTGTATGTAGCTTATGAGCATCTAATGATACTGTTTAAATTGTGCACTGTTTTCATAAAATATTTAAAACATTTTAAATTAAAATATTAAATACATAGGTTT